>NW_026527330.1:0-72326 GCF_022682495.2 Desmodus rotundus
GGGACCTGGGGACGGGAAGAGGGGCCGGCCACGGTTCCGCGCCAGGTGGGGCGGGCCCGGGCGGGCGGGACCCACGCCCAGGGACCCGGTCTCCCGGGGGTCTCGGGCCTGAGTCCTGCCTGCGGGGCTAAGAGTCTTTCTTGGCTCCAACGGGCCCACCCGGCCCCGAGGCGGCAAACTTGCACCGAGACGCTTCTACTCTCTAAAGTCTGGGCTCAACTTCGCCAGAAGGGACTGTGTCCGCTGCGACCTGGGTCCCACAGAGCTCGAACCCCCCTCCCCGTGAAGGCATCCGCGGCCTGTGGTCCTTGGTGTCCGCAAAAGGCATTCACCTGCGGAGAACCTGGGCCCAGGTGAGCGGGACCAGGCCCCACGGCAGGAGCCTGGGGAGGCCACTGGAGCCACGGGGGCCAGGGCTGGGCATTTTCCCGGGTGCTCTCTCGGGTCCCAGGCGCCCTCTCTCGCCCGGGGAGTGCCCACGCCGTCCCCTGACCCCCGCAGGACGCCTGCATCCCGCCATAAGCGGCCCACCTCCTCATGGAGCTCGGACACATGGGGCCGGGGTGCGAGCAACTGGCCTACGTGGCGGCAAACCCGCAGACCCCTCCGTCCCGTCCCCACCACCGCGAAGATCCCCCTGTTCTTCCATCCGTAAAGGGGTCCCCCCTTTACGGATGGAAGAACAGGGGGGAGGCCCCCAGGAGATGGCTTTTGTCCGAGCAGCGGCTGGGTGGTTTCGGGCCAGGAGGCGGGGCCGCGCAGGCGCAAGCAGGCCCCCCCCACCCCACGAGCATCCCTCCGGGGCAACGGGCCCCCCCCCCCCTCCCCTTGAGATATCAGGCCAGGTTCACAGGGTCCCTGGGCTGCTGTCAGAGTTAAGGGAAGCCCTCCCTGCCACCCACAGGACCAAGCGTTTTCCCCCCGTGGACCACACGTCCCAGCAGCTCTCCCACCCCCGCAGAGGCAGAGTGCCCGGGAAGAACTAGGGACGTGGGGCCGGGAAGAGGGGCCGGGAAGAGGGGCCGGCCACGGTTCCGCGCCAGGTGGAGCGGGTCCGGGCGGGCGGATCCCTGGTCAACGGACCGGTTCTCCCGTCGGGAGTCGGGCCTGTGCCCCTGCTGGGAGGCCAAGAGCCTTGCTTCGCCTGCAACGCCCCCACCCTGCCACAAGGCGGCAGACTTGGACCCAGCCGCTTCAAACCCTCCAGTCTCTGCTGAACCACCCAAAAATGGAGTGTGACCGCTGCGACCTCAGTCCCCCAGAGCTCCAACCCCCACCTCTGTGAGGGAATCGGCGGCCTCCT
Source organism: Desmodus rotundus (assembly GCF_022682495.2). Classification (NCBI taxonomy): domain Eukaryota; kingdom Metazoa; phylum Chordata; class Mammalia; order Chiroptera; family Phyllostomidae; genus Desmodus; species Desmodus rotundus. Next base: position 1,304 of record NW_026527330.1, read on the forward strand.
GTCCTTGGCGTCCGCAAGAGGCATTCACCTGCGGTGAACCTGGGCCTCGGGCGAGCAGGGCCAGGCCCCATGGTAGGAGCCCGGGGAGGCAATGGCAGCCTCTGCGGCCAGGCCTCGGCTCTCCCCGGGGCTCTCTCGGGGCACGGGCACCGTCTCTCGCCTTGAGAGTGCCCACGCCGTCCCCTGAGCCCCCGCGAGACACCTGCTTCCCGTGATGAGAGGCCCGCTGCCTCCGTGGAGCTTGGAACTCTGGGGCCGGGCTGCGGGTCACTGGGCTAAGTGGCTGGAAAGGCGCAGACCCCTCCGTCCCGACCGCCCCACTGCGAAGGACAGGGGGCAGGCCCCCAGGAGATGGCTTTGGTCGAGCCGCGGCTGGCCGGTTTCGGGCCAAGACGCGGGACCCGGCAGGCTCAGGGCAGGCAGCCCCACCAGAAGCCTCCCTCGGGGCAACGGGCCCCACCCTGGACATATCAGGCCTGCTCCACAGGGTCCCTGGGGTCGTGTCCGTGGAACTGGAAGCTCTCCCCGCCACCCGGAGGTCCGTTCCTTTTCCCGTGGACCACACTTGCCAGCCCGTCTCCCACCCCGGCACAGGCAGAGTGCCAGGGAACAACTAGGGACCTGGGGACGGGAAGAGGGGCCGGCCACGGTTCCGCGCCAGGTGGGGCGGGCCCGGGCGGGCGGGACCCACGCCCAGGGACCCGGTCTCCCGGGGGGTCTCGGGCCTGAGTCCTGCCTGCGGGGCTAAGAGTCTTTCTTGGCTCCAACGGGCCCACCCGGCCCCGAGGCGGCAAACTTGCACCGAGACGCTTCTACTCTCTAAAGTCTGGGCTCAACTTCGCCAGAAGGGACTGTGTCCGCTGCGACCTGGGTCCCACAGAGCTCGAACCCCCCTCCCCGTGAAGGCATCCGCGGCCTGTGGTCCTTGGTGTCCGCAAAAGGCATTCACCTGCGGAGAACCTGGGCCCAGGTGAGCGGGACCAGGCCCCACGGCAGGAGCCTGGGGAGGCCACTGGAGCCACGGGGGCCAGGGCTGGGCATTTTCCCGGGTGCTCTCTCGGGTCCCAGGCGCCCTCTCTCGCCCGGGGAGTGCCCACGCCGTCCCCTGACCCCCCGCAGGACGCCTGCATCCCGCCATAAGCGGCCCACCTCCTCCATGGAGCTCGGACACATGGGGCCGGGGTGCGAGCAACTGGCCTACGTGGCGGCAAACCCGCAGACCCCCTCCGTCCCGTCCCCACCACCGCGAAGATCCCCCTGTTCTTCCATCCGTAAAGGGGTCCCCCTTTACGGATGGAAGAACAGGGGGGAGGCCCCCAGGAGATGGCTTTTGTCCGAGCAGCGGCTGGGTGGTTTCGGGCCAGGAGGCGGGGCCGCGCAGGCGCAAGCAGGCCCCCCCACCCCACGAGCATCCCTCCGGGGCAACGGCCCCCCCCCCCCTCCCCTTGAGATATCAGGCCAGGTTCACAGGGTCCCTGGGCTGCTGTCAGAGTTAAGGGAAGCCCTCCCTGCCACCCACAGGACCAAGCGTTTTCCCCCGTGGACCACACGTCCCAGCAGCTCTCCCACCCCCGCAGAGGCAGAGTGCCCGGGAAGAACTAGGGACGTGGGGCCGGGAAGAGGGGCCGGGAAGAGGGGCCGGCCACGGTTCCGCGCCAGGTGGAGCGGGTCCGGGCGGGCGGATCCCTGGTCAACGGACCGGTTCTCCCGTCGGGAGTCGGGCCTGTGCCCCTGCTGGGAGGCCAAGAGCCTTGCTTCGCCTGCAACGCCCCCACCCTGCCACAAGGCGGCAGACTTGGACCCAGCCGCTTCAACCCTCCAGTCTCTGCTGAACCACCCAAAAATGGAGTGTGACCGCTGCGACCTCAGTCCCCCAGAGCTCCAACCCCCACCTCTGTGAGGGAATCGGCGGCCTCCTGTCCTTGGCGTCCGCAAGAGGCATTCACCTGCGGTGAACCTGGGCCTCGGGCGAGCAGGGCCAGGCCCCATGGTAGGAGCCCGGGGAGGCAATGGCAGCCTCTGCGGCCAGGCCTCGGGCTCTCCCCGGGGCTCTCTCGGGGCACGGGCACCGTCTCTCGCCTTGAGAGTGCCCACGCCGTCCCCTGAGCCCCGCGAGACACCTGCTTCCCGTGATGAGAGGCCCGCTGCCTCCGTGGAGCTTGGAACTCTGGGGCCGGGCTGCGGGTCACTGGGCTAAGTGGCTGGAAAGGCGCAGACCCCTCCGTCCCGACCGCCCCACTGCGAAGGACAGGGGGCAGGCCCCCAGGAGATGGCTTTGGTCGAGCCGCGGCTGGCCGGTTTCGGGCCAAGACGCGGGACCCGGCAGGCTCAGGGCAGGCAGCCCCACCAGAAGCCTCCCTCGGGGCAACGGGCCCCACCCTGGACATATCAGGCCTGCTCCACAGGGTCCCTGGGGTCGTGTCCGTGGAACTGGAAGCTCTCCCCGCCACCCGGAGGTCCGTTCCTTTTCCCGTGGACCACACTTGCCAGCCCGTCTCCCACCCCGGCACAGGCAGAGTGCCAGGGAACAACTAGGGACCTGGGGACGGGAAGAGGGGCCGGCCACGGTTCCGCGCCAGGTGGGGCGGGCCCGGGCGGGCGGGACCCACGCCCAGGGACCCGGTCTCCCGGGGGGTCTCGGGCCTGAGTCCTGCCTGCGGGGCTAAGAGTCTTTCTTGGCTCCAACGGGCCCACCCGGCCCCGAGGCGGCAAACTTGCACCGAGACGCTTCTACTCTCTAAAGTCTGGGCTCAACTTCGCCAGAAGGGACTGTGTCCGCTGCGACCTGGGTCCCACAGAGCTCGAACCCCCCTCCCCGTGAAGGCATCCGCGGCCTGTGGTCCTTGGTGTCCGCAAAAGGCATTCACCTGCGGAGAACCTGGGCCCAGGTGAGCGGGACCAGGCCCCACGGCAGGAGCCTGGGGAGGCCACTGGAGCCACGGGGGCCAGGGCTGGGCATTTTCCCGGGTGCTCTCTCGGGTCCCAGGCGCCCTCTCTCGCCCGGGGAGTGCCCACGCCGTCCCCTGACCCCCGCAGGACGCCTGCATCCCGCCATAAGCGGCCCACCTCCTCCATGGAGCTCGGACACATGGGGCCGGGGTGCGAGCAACTGGCCTACGTGGCGGCAAACCCGCAGACCCCTCCGTCCCGTCCCCACCACCGCGAAGATCCCCCTGTTCTTCCATCCGTAAAGGGGTCCCCCTTTACGGATGGAAGAACAGGGGGGAGGCCCCCAGGAGATGGCTTTTGTCCGAGCAGCGGCTGGGTGGTTTCGGGCCAGGAGGCGGGGCCGCGCAGGCGCAAGCAGGCCCCCCCACCCCACGAGCATCCCTCCGGGGCAACGGGCCCCCCCCCCCCTCCCCTTGAGATATCAGGCCAGGTTCACAGGGTCCCTGGGCTGCTGTCAGAGTTAAGGGAAGCCCTCCCTGCCACCCACAGGACCAAGCGTTTTCCCCCGTGGACCACACGTCCCAGCAGCTCTCCCACCCCCGCAGAGGCAGAGTGCCCGGGAAGAACTAGGGACGTGGGGCCGGGAAGAGGGGCCGGGAAGAGGGGCCGGCCACGGTTCCGCGCCAGGTGGAGCGGGTCCGGGCGGGCGGATCCCTGGTCAACGGACCGGTTCTCCCGTCGGGAGTCGGGCCTGTGCCCCTGCTGGGAGGCCAAGAGCCTTGCTTCGCCTGCAACGCCCCCACCCTGCCACAAGGCGGCAGACTTGGACCCAGCCGCTTCAACCCTCCAGTCTCTGCTGAACCACCCAAAAATGGAGTGTGACCGCTGCGACCTCAGTCCCCCAGAGCTCCAACCCCCACCTCTGTGAGGGAATCGGCGGCCTCCTGTCCTTGGCGTCCGCAAGAGGCATTCACCTGCGGTGAACCTGGGCCTCGGGCGAGCAGGGCCAGGCCCCATGGTAGGAGCCCGGGGAGGCAATGGCAGCCTCTGCGGCCAGGCCTCGGGCTCTCCCCGGGGCTCTCTCGGGGCACGGGCACCGTCTCTCGCCTTGAGAGTGCCCACGCCGTCCCCTGAGCCCCGCGAGACACCTGCTTCCCGTGATGAGAGGCCCGCTGCCTCCGTGGAGCTTGGAACTCTGGGGCCGGGCTGCGGGTCACTGGGCTAAGTGGCTGGAAAGGCGCAGACCCCTCCGTCCCGACCGCCCCACTGCGAAGGACAGGGGGCAGGCCCCCAGGAGATGGCTTTGGTCGAGCCGCGGCTGGCCGGTTTCGGGCCAAGACGCGGGACCCGGCAGGCTCAGGGCAGGCAGCCCCACCAGAAGCCTCCCTCGGGGCAACGGGCCCCACCCTGGACATATCAGGCCTGCTCCACAGGGTCCCTGGGGTCGTGTCCGTGGAACTGGAAGCTCTCCCCGCCACCCGGAGGTCCGTTCCTTTTCCCGTGGACCACACTTGCCAGCCCGTCTCCCACCCCGGCACAGGCAGAGTGCCAGGGAACAACTAGGGACCTGGGGACGGGAAGAGGGGCCGGCCACGGTTCCGCGCCAGGTGGGGCGGGCCCGGGCGGGCGGGACCCACGCCCAGGGACCCGGTCTCCCGGGGGGTCTCGGGCCTGAGTCCTGCCTGCGGGGCTAAGAGTCTTTCTTGGCTCCAACGGGCCCACCCGGCCCCGAGGCGGCAAACTTGCACCGAGACGCTTCTACTCTCTAAAGTCTGGGCTCAACTTCGCCAGAAGGGACTGTGTCCGCTGCGACCTGGGTCCCACAGAGCTCGAACCCCCCTCCCCGTGAAGGCATCCGCGGCCTGTGGTCCTTGGTGTCCGCAAAAGGCATTCACCTGCGGAGAACCTGGGCCCAGGTGAGCGGGACCAGGCCCCACGGCAGGAGCCTGGGGAGGCCACTGGAGCCACGGGGGCCAGGGCTGGGCATTTTCCCGGGTGCTCTCTCGGGTCCCAGGCGCCCTCTCTCGCCCGGGGAGTGCCCACGCCGTCCCCTGACCCCCGCAGGACGCCTGCATCCCGCCATAAGCGGCCCACCTCCTCCATGGAGCTCGGACACATGGGGCCGGGGTGCGAGCAACTGGCCTACGTGGCGGCAAACCCGCAGACCCCTCCGTCCCGTCCCCACCACCGCGAAGATCCCCCTGTTCTTCCATCCGTAAAGGGGTCCCCCTTTACGGATGGAAGAACAGGGGGGAGGCCCCCAGGAGATGGCTTTTGTCCGAGCAGCGGCTGGGTGGTTTCGGGCCAGGAGGCGGGGCCGCGCAGGCGCAAGCAGGCCCCCCCACCCCACGAGCATCCCTCCGGGGCAACGGGCCCCCCCCCCCCTCCCCTTGAGATATCAGACCAGGTTCACAGGGTCCCTGGGCTGCTGTCAGAGTTAAGGGAAGCCCTCCCTGCCACCCACAGGACCAAGCGTTTTCCCCCGTGGACCACACGTCCCAGCAGCTCTCCCACCCCCGCAGAGGCAGAGTGCCCGGGAAGAACTAGGGACGTGGGGCCGGGAAGAGGGGCCGGGAAGAGGGGCCGGCCACGGTTCCGCGCCAGGTGGAGCGGGTCCGGGCGGGCGGATCCCTGGTCAACGGACCGGTTCTCCCGTCGGGAGTCGGGCCTGTGCCCCTGCTGGGAGGCCAAGAGCCTTGCTTCGCCTGCAACGCCCCCACCCTGCCACAAGGCGGCAGACTTGGACCCAGCCGCTTCAACCCTCCAGTCTCTGCTGAACCACCCAAAAATGGAGTGTGACCGCTGCGACCTCAGTCCCCCAGAGCTCCAACCCCCACCTCTGTGAGGGAATCGGCGGCCTCCTGTCCTTGGCGTCCGCAAGAGGCATTCACCTGCGGTGAACCTGGGCCTCGGGCGAGCAGGGCCAGGCCCCATGGTAGGAGCCCGGGGAGGCAATGGCAGCCTCTGCGGCCAGGCCTCGGGCTCTCCCCGGGGCTCTCTCGGGGCACGGGCACCGTCTCTCGCCTTGAGAGTGCCCACGCCGTCCCCTGAGCCCCGCGAGACACCTGCTTCCCGTGATGAGAGGCCCGCTGCCTCCGTGGAGCTTGGAACTCTGGGGCCGGGCTGCGGGTCACTGGGCTAAGTGGCTGGAAAGGCGCAGACCCCTCCGTCCCGACCGCCCCACTGCGAAGGACAGGGGGCAGGCCCCCAGGAGATGGCTTTGGTCGAGCCGCGGCTGGCCGGTTTCGGGCCAAGACGCGGGACCCGGCAGGCTCAGGGCAGGCAGCCCCACCAGAAGCCTCCCTCGGGGCAACGGGCCCCACCCTGGACATATCAGGCCTGCTCCACAGGGTCCCTGGGGTCGTGTCCGTGGAACTGGAAGCTCTCCCCGCCACCCGGAGGTCCGTTCCTTTTCCCGTGGACCACACTTGCCAGCCCGTCTCCCACCCCGGCACAGGCAGAGTGCCAGGGAACAACTAGGGACCTGGGGACGGGAAGAGGGGCCGGCCACGGTTCCGCGCCAGGTGGGGCGGGCCCGGGCGGGCGGGACCCACGCCCAGGGACCCGGTCTCCCGGGGGGTCTCGGGCCTGAGTCCTGCCTGCGGGGCTAAGAGTCTTTCTTGGCTCCAACGGGCCCACCCGGCCCCGAGGCGGCAAACTTGCACCGAGACGCTTCTACTCTCTAAAGTCTGGGCTCAACTTCGCCAGAAGGGACTGTGTCCGCTGCGACCTGGGTCCCACAGAGCTCGAACCCCCCTCCCCGTGAAGGCATCCGCGGCCTGTGGTCCTTGGTGTCCGCAAAAGGCATTCACCTGCGGAGAACCTGGGCCCAGGTGAGCGGGACCAGGCCCCACGGCAGGAGCCTGGGGAGGCCACTGGAGCCACGGGGGCCAGGGCTGGGCATTTTCCCGGGTGCTCTCTCGGGTCCCAGGCGCCCTCTCTCGCCCGGGGAGTGCCCACGCCGTCCCCTGACCCCCGCAGGACGCCTGCATCCCGCCATAAGCGGCCCACCTCCTCCATGGAGCTCGGACACATGGGGCCGGGGTGCGAGCAACTGGCCTACGTGGCGGCAAACCCGCAGACCCCTCCGTCCCGTCCCCACCACCGCGAAGATCCCCCTGTTCTTCCATCCGTAAAGGGGTCCCCCTTTACGGATGGAAGAACAGGGGGGAGGCCCCCAGGAGATGGCTTTTGTCCGAGCAGCGGCTGGGTGGTTTCGGGCCAGGAGGCGGGGCCGCGCAGGCGCAAGCAGGCCCCCCCACCCCACGAGCATCCCTCCGGGGCAACGGGCCCCCCCCCCCCCCCCCTTGAGATATCAGGCCAGGTTCACAGGGTCCCTGGGCTGCTGTCAGAGTTAAGGGAAGCCCTCCCTGCCACCCACAGGACCAAGCGTTTTCCCCCGTGGACCACACGTCCCAGCAGCTCTCCCACCCCCGCAGAGGCAGAGTGCCCGGGAAGAACTAGGGACGTGGGGCCGGGAAGAGGGGCCGGGAAGAGGGGCCGGCCACGGTTCCGCGCCAGGTGGAGCGGGTCCGGGCGGGCGGATCCCTGGTCAACGGACCGGTTCTCCCGTCGGGAGTCGGGCCTGTGCCCCTGCTGGGAGGCCAAGAGCCTTGCTTCGCCTGCAACGCCCCCACCCTGCCACAAGGCGGCAGACTTGGACCCAGCCGCTTCAACCCTCCAGTCTCTGCTGAACCACCCAAAAATGGAGTGTGACCGCTGCGACCTCAGTCCCCCAGAGCTCCAACCCCCACCTCTGTGAGGGAATCGGCGGCCTCCTGTCCTTGGCGTCCGCAAGAGGCATTCACCTGCGGTGAACCTGGGCCTCGGGCGAGCAGGGCCAGGCCCCATGGTAGGAGCCCGGGGAGGCAATGGCAGCCTCTGCGGCCAGGCCTCGGGCTCTCCCCGGGGCTCTCTCGGGGCACGGGCACCGTCTCTCGCCTTGAGAGTGCCCACGCCGTCCCCTGAGCCCCGCGAGACACCTGCTTCCCGTGATGAGAGGCCCGCTGCCTCCGTGGAGCTTGGAACTCTGGGGCCGGGCTGCGGGTCACTGGGCTAAGTGGCTGGAAAGGCGCAGACCCCTCCGTCCCGACCGCCCCACTGCGAAGGACAGGGGGCAGGCCCCCAGGAGATGGCTTTGGTCGAGCCGCGGCTGGCCGGTTTCGGGCCAAGACGCGGGACCCGGCAGGCTCAGGGCAGGCAGCCCCACCAGAAGCCTCCCTCGGGGCAACGGGCCCCACCCTGGACATATCAGGCCTGCTCCACAGGGTCCCTGGGGTCGTGTCCGTGGAACTGGAAGCTCTCCCCGCCACCCGGAGGTCCGTTCCTTTTCCCGTGGACCACACTTGCCAGCCCGTCTCCCACCCCGGCACAGGCAGAGTGCCAGGGAACAACTAGGGACCTGGGGACGGGAAGAGGGGCCGGCCACGGTTCCGCGCCAGGTGGGGCGGGCCCGGGCGGGCGGGACCCACGCCCAGGGACCCGGTCTCCCGGGGGGTCTCGGGCCTGAGTCCTGCCTGCGGGGCTAAGAGTCTTTCTTGGCTCCAACGGGCCCACCCGGCCCCGAGGCGGCAAACTTGCACCGAGACGCTTCTACTCTCTAAAGTCTGGGCTCAACTTCGCCAGAAGGGACTGTGTCCGCTGCGACCTGGGTCCCACAGAGCTCGAACCCCCCTCCCCGTGAAGGCATCCGCGGCCTGTGGTCCTTGGTGTCCGCAAAAGGCATTCACCTGCGGAGAACCTGGGCCCAGGTGAGCGGGACCAGGCCCCACGGCAGGAGCCTGGGGAGGCCACTGGAGCCACGGGGGCCAGGGCTGGGCATTTTCCCGGGTGCTCTCTCGGGTCCCAGGCGCCCTCTCTCGCCCGGGGAGTGCCCACGCCGTCCCCTGACCCCCGCAGGACGCCTGCATCCCGCCATAAGCGGCCCACCTCCTCCATGGAGCTCGGACACATGGGGCCGGGGTGCGAGCAACTGGCCTACGTGGCGGCAAACCCGCAGACCCCTCCGTCCCGTCCCCACCACCGCGAAGATCCCCCTGTTCTTCCATCCGTAAAGGGGTCCCCCTTTACGGATGGAAGAACAGGGGGGAGGCCCCCAGGAGATGGCTTTTGTCCGAGCAGCGGCTGGGTGGTTTCGGGCCAGGAGGCGGGGCCGCGCAGGCGCAAGCAGGCCCCCCCACCCCACGAGCATCCCTCCGGGGCAACGGGCCCCCCCCCCTCCCCTTGAGATATCAGGCCAGGTTCACAGGGTCCCTGGGCTGCTGTCAGAGTTAAGGGAAGCCCTCCCTGCCACCCACAGGACCAAGCGTTTTCCCCCGTGGACCACACGTCCCAGCAGCTCTCCCACCCCCGCAGAGGCAGAGTGCCCGGGAAGAACTAGGGACGTGGGGCCGGGAAGAGGGGCCGGGAAGAGGGGCCGGCCACGGTTCCGCGCCAGGTGGAGCGGGTCCGGGCGGGCGGATCCCTGGTCAACGGACCGGTTCTCCCGTCGGGAGTCGGGCCTGTGCCCCTGCTGGGAGGCCAAGAGCCTTGCTTCGCCTGCAACGCCCCCACCCTGCCACAAGGCGGCAGACTTGGACCCAGCCGCTTCAACCCTCCAGTCTCTGCTGAACCACCCAAAAATGGAGTGTGACCGCTGCGACCTCAGTCCCCCAGAGCTCCAACCCCCACCTCTGTGAGGGAATCGGCGGCCTCCTGTCCTTGGCGTCCGCAAGAGGCATTCACCTGCGGTGAACCTGGGCCTCGGGCGAGCAGGGCCAGGCCCCATGGTAGGAGCCCGGGGAGGCAATGGCAGCCTCTGCGGCCAGGCCTCGGGCTCTCCCCGGGGCTCTCTCGGGGCACGGGCACCGTCTCTCGCCTTGAGAGTGCCCACGCCGTCCCCTGAGCCCCGCGAGACACCTGCTTCCCGTGATGAGAGGCCCGCTGCCTCCGTGGAGCTTGGAACTCTGGGGCCGGGCTGCGGGTCACTGGGCTAAGTGGCTGGAAAGGCGCAGACCCCTCCGTCCCGACCGCCCCACTGCGAAGGACAGGGGGCAGGCCCCCAGGAGATGGCTTTGGTCGAGCCGCGGCTGGCCGGTTTCGGGCCAAGACGCGGGACCCGGCAGGCTCAGGGCAGGCAGCCCCACCAGAAGCCTCCCTCGGGGCAACGGGCCCCACCCTGGACATATCAGGCCTGCTCCACAGGGTCCCTGGGGTCGTGTCCGTGGAACTGGAAGCTCTCCCCGCCACCCGGAGGTCCGTTCCTTTTCCCGTGGACCACACTTGCCAGCCCGTCTCCCACCCCGGCACAGGCAGAGTGCCAGGGAACAACTAGGGACCTGGGGACGGGAAGAGGGGCCGGCCACGGTTCCGCGCCAGGTGGGGCGGGCCCGGGCGGGCGGGACCCACGCCCAGGGACCCGGTCTCCCGGGGGGTCTCGGGCCTGAGTCCTGCCTGCGGGGCTAAGAGTCTTTCTTGGCTCCAACGGGCCCACCCGGCCCCGAGGCGGCAAACTTGCACCGAGACGCTTCTACTCTCTAAAGTCTGGGCTCAACTTCGCCAGAAGGGACTGTGTCCGCTGCGACCTGGGTCCCACAGAGCTCGAACCCCCCTCCCCGTGAAGGCATCCGCGGCCTGTGGTCCTTGGTGTCCGCAAAAGGCATTCACCTGCGGAGAACCTGGGCCCAGGTGAGCGGGACCAGGCCCCATGGCAGGATCCTGGGGAGGCCACTGGAGCCACGGGGGCCAGGGCTGGGCATTTTCCCGGGTGCTCTCTCGGGTCCCAGGCGCCCTCTCTCGCCCGGGGAGTGCCCACGCCGTCCCCTGACCCCCGCAGGACGCCTGCATCCCGCCATAAGCGGCCCACCTCCTCCATGGAGCTCGGACACATGGGGCCGGGGTGCGAGCAACTGGCCTACGTGGCGGCAAACCCGCAGACCCCTCCGTCCCGTCCCCACCACCGCGAAGATCCCCCTGTTCTTCCATCCGTAAAGGGGTCCCCCCCACCCCACGAGCATCCCTCCGGGGCAACGGGCCCCCCCCCCCTCCTCTTGAGATATCAGGCCAGGTTCACAGGGTCCCTGGGCTGCTGTCAGAGTTAAGGGAAGCCCTCCCTGCCACCCACAGGACCAAGCGTTTTCCCCCGTGGACCACACGTCCCAGCAGCTCTCCCACCCCCGCAGAGGCAGAGTGCCCGGGAAGAACTAGGGACGTGGGGCCGGGAAGAGGGGCCGGGAAGAGGGGCCGGCCACGGTTCCGCGCCAGGTGGAGCGGGTCCGGGCGGGCGGATCCCTGGTCAACGGACCGGTTCTCCCGTCGGGAGTCGGGCCTGTGCCCCTGCTGGGAGGCCAAGAGCCTTGCTTCGCCTGCAACGCCCCCACCCTGCCACAAGGCGGCAGACTTGGACCCAGCCGCTTCAACCCTCCAGTCTCTGCTGAACCACCCAAAAATGGAGTGTGACCGCTGCGACCTCAGTCCCCCAGAGCTCCAACCCCCACCTCTGTGAGGGAATCGGCGGCCTCCTGTCCTTGGCGTCCGCAAGAGGCATTCACCTGCGGTGAACCTGGGCCTCGGGCGAGCAGGGCCAGGCCCCATGGTAGGAGCCCGGGGAGGCAATGGCAGCCTCTGCGGCCAGGCCTCGGGCTCTCCCCGGGGCTCTCTCGGGGCACGGGCACCGTCTCTCGCCTTGAGAGTGCCCACGCCGTCCCCTGAGCCCCGCGAGACACCTGCTTCCCGTGATGAGAGGCCCGCTGCCTCCGTGGAGCTTGGAACTCTGGGGCCGGGCTGCGGGTCACTGGGCTAAGTGGCTGGAAAGGCGCAGACCCCTCCGTCCCGACCGCCCCACTGCGAAGGACAGGGGGCAGGCCCCCAGGAGATGGCTTTGGTCGAGCCGCGGCTGGCCGGTTTCGGGCCAAGACGCGGGACCCGGCAGGCTCAGGGCAGGCAGCCCCACCAGAAGCCTCCCTCGGGGCAACGGGCCCCACCCTGGACATATCAGGCCTGCTCCACAGGGTCCCTGGGGTCGTGTCCGTGGAACTGGAAGCTCTCCCCGCCACCCGGAGGTCCGTTCCTTTTACCGTGGACCACACTTGCCAGCCCGTCTCCCACCCCGGCACAGGCAGAGTGCCAGGGAACAACTAGGGACCTGGGGACGGGAAGAGGGGCCGGCCACGGTTCCGCGCCAGGTGGGGCGGGCCCGGGCGGGCGGGACCCACGCCCAGGGACCCGGTCTCCCGGGGGGTCTCGGGCCTGAGTCCTGCCTGCGGGGCTAAGAGTCTTTCTTGGCTCCAACGGGCCCACCCGGCCCCGAGGCGGCAAACTTGCACCGAGACGCTTCTACTCTCTAAAGTCTGGGCTCAACTTCGCCAGAAGGGACTGTGTCCGCTGCGACCTGGGTCCCACAGAGCTCGAACCCCCCTCCCCGTGAAGGCATCCGCGGCCTGTGGTCCTTGGTGTCCGCAAAAGGCATTCACCTGCGGAGAACCTGGGCCCAGGTGAGCGGGACCAGGCCCCACGGCAGGAGCCTGGGGAGGCCACTGGAGCCACAGGGGCCAGGGCTGGGCATTTTCCCGGGTGCTCTCTCGGGTCCCAGGCGCCCTCTCTCGCCCGGGGAGTGCCCACGCCGTCCCCTGACCCCCGCAGGACGCCTGCATCCCGCCATAAGCGGCCCACCTCCTCCATGGAGCTCGGACACATGGGGCCGGGGTGCGAGCAACTGGCCTACGTGGCGGCAAACCCGCAGACCCCTCCGTCCCGTCCCCACCACCGCGAAGATCCCCCTGTTCTTCCATCCGTAAAGGGGTGTGACCGCTGCGACCTCAGTCCCCCAGAGCTCCAACCCCCACCTCTGTGAGGGAATCGGCGGCCTCCTGTCCTTGGCGTCCGCAAGAGGCATTCACCTGCGGTGAACCTGGGCCTCGGGCGAGCAGGGCCAGGCCCCATGGTAGGAGCCCGGGGAGGCAATGGCAGCCTCTGCGGCCAGGCCTCGGGCTCTCCCCGGGGCTCTCTCGGGGCACGGGCACCGTCTCTCGCCTTGAGAGTGCCCACGCCGTCCCTTGAGCCCCGGGAGACACCTGCTTCCCGTGATGAGAGGCCCGCTGCCTCCGTGGAGCTTGGAACTCTGGGGCCGGGCTGCGGGTCACTGGGCTAAGTGGCTGGAAAGGCGCAGACCCCTCCGTCCCGACCGCCCCACTGCGAAGGACAGGGGGCAGGCCCCCAGGAGATGGCTTTGGTCGAGCCGCGGCTGGCCGGTTTCGGGCCAAGACGCGGGACCCGGCAGGCTCAGGCCAGGCAGCCCCACCAGAAGCCTCCCTCGGGGCAACGGGCCCCACCCTGGACATATCAGGCCTGCTCCACAGGGTCCCTGGGGTCGTGTCCGTGGAACTGGAAGCTCTCCCCGCCACCCGGAGGTCCGTTCCTTTTCCCGTGGACCACACTTGCCAGCCCGTCTCCCACCCCGGCACAGGCAGAGTGCCAGGGAACAACTAGGGACCTGGGGACGGGAAGAGGGGCCGGCCACGGTTCCGCGCCAGGTGGGGTGGGCCCGGGCGGGCGGGACCCACGCCCAGGGACCCGGTCTCCCGGGGGGTCTCGGGCCTGAGACCTGCCTGCGGGGCTAAGAGTCTTTCTTGGCTCCAACGGGCCCACCCGGCCCCGAGGCGGCAAACTTGCACCGAGACGCTTCTACTCTCTAAAGTCTGGGCTCAACTTCGCCAGAAGGGACTGTGTCCGCTGCGACCTGGGTCCCACAGAGCTCGAACCCCCCTCCCCGTGAAGGCATCCGCGGCCTGTGGTCCTTGGTGTCCGCAAAAGGCATTCACCTGCGGAGAACCTGGGCCCAGGTGAGCGGGACCAGGCCCCACGGCAGGAGCCTGGGAGGCCACTGGAGCCACGGGGGCCAGGGCTGGGCATTTTCCCGGGTGCTCTCTCGGGTCCCAGGCGCCCTCTCTCGCCCGGGGAGTGCCCACGCCGTCCCCTGACCCCCGCAGGACGCCTGCATCCCGCCATAAGCGGCCCACCTCCTCCATGGAGCTCGGACACATGGGGCCGGGGTGCGAGCAACTGGCCTACGTGGCGGCAAACCCGCAGACCCCTCCGTCCCGTCCCCACCACCGCGAAGATCCCCCTGTTCTTCCATCCGTAAAGGGGTCCCCCTTTACGGATGGAAGAACAGGGGGGAGGCCCCCAGGAGATGGCTTTTGTCCGAGCAGCGGCTGGGTGGTTTATGGCCAGGAGGCGGGGCCGCGCAGGCGCAAGCAGGCCCCCCCACCCCACGAGCATCCCTCCGGCGCAACGGCCCCCCCCCCCCTCCCCTTGAGATATCAGGCCAGGTTCACAGGGTCCCTGGGCTGCTGTCAGAGTTAAGGGAAGCCCTCCCTGCCACCCACAGGACCAAGCGTTTTCCCCCGTGGACCACACGTCCCAGCAGCTCTCCCACCCCCGCAGAGGCAGAGTGCCCGGGAAGAACTAGGGACGTGGGGCCGGGAAGAGGGGCCGGGAAGAGGGGCCGGCCACGGTTCCGCGCCAGGTGGAGCGGGTCCGGGCGGGCGGATCCCTGGTCAACGGACCGGTTCTCCCGTCGGGAGTCGGGCCTGTGCCCCTGCTGGGAGGCCAAGAGCCTTGCTTCGCCTGCAACGCCCCCACCCTGCCACAAGGCGGCAGACTTGGACCCAGCCGCTTCAACCCTCCAGTCTCTGCTGAACCACCCAAAAATGGAGTGTGACCGCTGCGACCTCAGTCCCCCAGAGCTCCAACCCCCACCTCTGTGAGGGAATCGGCGGCCTCCTGTCCTTGGCGTCCGCAAGAGGCATTCACCTGCGGTGAACCTGGGCCTCGGGCGAGCAGGGCCAGGCCCCATGGTAGGAGCCCGGGGAGGCAATGGCAGCCTCTGCGGCCAGGCCTCGGGCTCTCCCCGGGGCTCTCTCGGGGCACGGGCACCGTCTCTCGCCTTGAGAGTGCCCACGCCGTCCCCTGAGCCCCGCGAGACACCTGCTTCCCGTGATGAGAGGCCCGCTGCCTCCGTGGAGCTTGGAACTCTGGGGCCGGGCTGCGGGTCACTGGGCTAAGTGGCTGGAAAGGCGCAGACCCCTCCGTCCCGACCGCCCCACTGCGAAGGACAGGGGGCAGGCCCCCAGGAGATGGCTTTGGTCGAGCCGCGGCTGGCCGGTTTCGGGCCAAGACGCGGGACCCGGCAGGCTCAGGGCAGGCAGCCCCACCAGAAGCCTCCCTCGGGGCAACGGGCCCCACCCTGGACATATCAGGCCTGCTCCACAGGGTCCCTGGGGTCGTGTCCGTGGAACTGGAAGCTCTCCCCGCCACCCGGAGGTCCGTTCCTTTTCCCGTGGACCACACTTGCCAGCCCGTCTCCCACCCCGGCACAGGCAGAGTGCCAGGGAACAACTAGGGACCTGGGGACGGGAAGAGGGGCCGGCCACGGTTCCGCGCCAGGTGGGGCGGGCCCGGGCGGGCGGGACCCACGCCCAGGGACCCGGTCTCCCGGGGGGTCTCGGGCCTGAGTCCTGCCTGCGGGGCTAAGAGTCTTTCTTGGCTCCAACGGGCCCACCCGGCCCCGAGGCGGCAAACTTGCACCGAGACGCTTCTACTCTCTAAAGTCTGGGCTCAACTTCGCCAGAAGGGACTGTGTCCGCTGCGACCTGGGTCCCACAGAGCTCGAACCCCCCTCCCCGTGAAGGCATCCGCGGCCTGTGGTCCTTGGTGTCCGCAAAAGGCATTCACCTGCGGAGAACCTGGGCCCAGGTGAGCGGGACCAGGCCCCACGGCAGGAGCCTGGGGAGGCCACTGGAGCCACGGGGGCCAGGGCTGGGCATTTTCCCGGGTGCTCTCTCGGGTCCCAGGCGCCCTCTCTCGCCCGGGGAGTGCCCACGCCGTCCCCTGACCCCCGCAGGACGCCTGCATCCCGCCATAAGCGGCCCACCTCCTCCATGGAGCTCGGACACATGGGGCCGGGGTGCGAGCAACTGGCCTACGTGGCGGCAAACCCGCAGACCCCTCCGTCCCGTCCCCACCACCGCGAAGATCCCCCTGTTCTTCCATCCGTAAAGGGGTCCCCCTTTACGGATGGAAGAACAGGGGGGAGGCCCCCAGGAGATGGCTTTTGTCCGAGCAGCGGCTGGGTGGTTTCGGGCCAGGAGGCGGGGCCGCGCAGGCGCAAGCAGGCCCCCCCACCCCACGAGCATCCCTCCCGGGCAACGGGCCCCCCCCCCTCCCCTTGAGATATCAGGCCAGGTTCACAGGGTCCCTGGGCTGCTGTCAGAGTTAAGGGAAGCCCTCCCTGCCACCCACAGGACCAAGCGTTTTCCCCCGTGGACCACACGTCCCAGCAGCTCTCCCACCCCCGCAGAGGCAGAGTGCCCGGGAAGAACTAGGGACGTGGGGCCGGGAAGAGGGGCCGGGAAGAGGGGCCGGCCACGGTTCCGCGCCAGGTGGAGCGGGTCCGGGCGGGCGGATCCCTGGTCAACGGACCGGTTCTCCCGTCGGGAGTCGGGCCTGTGCCCCTGCTGGGAGGCCAAGAGCCTTGCTTCGCCTGCAACGCCCCCACCCTGCCACAAGGCGGCAGACTTGGACCCAGCCGCTTCAACCCTCCAGTCTCTGCTGAACCACCCAAAAATGGAGTGTGACCGCTGCGACCTCAGTCCCCCAGAGCTCCAACCCCCACCTCTGTGAGGGAATCGGCGGCCTCCTGTCCTTGGCGTCCGCAAGAGGCATTCACCTGCGGTGAACCTGGGCCTCGGGCGAGCAGGGCCAGGCCCCATGGTAGGAGCCCGGGGAGGCAATGGCAGCCTCTGCGGCCAGGCCTCGGGCTCTCCCCGGGGCTCTCTCGGGGCACGGGCACCGTCTCTCGCCTTGAGAGTGCCCACGCCGTCCCCTGAGCCCCGCGAGACACCTGCTTCCCGTGATGAGAGGCCCGCTGCCTCCGTGGAGCTTGGAACTCTGGGGCCGGGCTGCGGGTCACTGGGCTAAGTGGCTGGAAAGGCGCAGACCCCTCCGTCCCGACCGCCCCACTGCGAAGGACAGGGGGCAGGCCCCCAGGAGATGGCTTTGGTCGAGCCGCGGCTGGCCGGTTTCGGGCCAAGACGCGGGACCCGGCAGGCTCAGGGCAGGCAGCCCCACCAGAAGCCTCCCTCGGGGCAACGGGCCCCACCCTGGACATATCAGGCCTGCTCCACAGGGTCCCTGGGGTCGTGTCCGTGGAACTGGAAGCTCTCCCCGCCACCCGGAGGTCCGTTCCTTTTCCCGTGGACCACACTTGCCAGCCCGTCTCCCACCCCGGCACAGGCAGAGTGCCAGGGAACAACTAGGGACCTGGGGACGGGAAGAGGGGCCGGCCACGGTTCCGCGCCAGGTGGGGCGGGCCCGGGCGGGCGGGACCCACGCCCAGGGACCCGGTCTCCCGGGGGGTCTCGGGCCTGAGACCTGCCTGCGGGGCTAAGAGTCTTTCTTGGCTCCAACGGGCCCACCCGGCCCCGAGGCGGCAAACTTGCACCGAGACGCTTCTACTCTCTAAAGTCTGGGCTCAACTTCGCCAGAAGGGACTGTGTCCGCTGCGACCTGGGTCCCACAGAGCTCGAACCCCCCTCCCCGTGAAGGCATCCGCGGCCTGTGGTCCTTGGTGTCCGCAAAAGGCATTCACCTGCGGAGAACCTGGGCCCAGGTGAGCGGGACCAGGCCCCACGGCAGGAGCCTGGGGAGGCCACTGGAGCCACGGGGGCCAGGGCTGGGCATTTTCCCGGGTGCTCTCTCGGGTCCCAGGCGCCCTTTCTCGCCCGGGGAGTGCCCACGCCGTCCCCTGACCCCCGCAGGACGCCTGCATCCCGCCATAAGCGGCCCACCTCCTCCATGGAGCTCGGACACATGGGGCCGGGGTGCGAGCAACTGGCCTACGTGGCGGCAAACCCGCAGACCCCTCCGTCCCGTCCCCACCACCGCGAAGATCCCCCTGTTCTTCCATCCGTAAAGGGGTCCCCCTTTACGGATGGAAGAACAGGGGGGAGGCCCCCAGGAGATGGCTTTTGTCCGAGCAGCGGCTGGGTGGTTTCGGGCCAGGAGGCGGGGCCGCGCAGGCGCAAGCAGGCCCCCCCACCCCACGAGCATCCCTCCGGGGCAACGGGCCCCCCCCCCTCCCCTTGAGATATCAGGCCAGGTTCACAGGGTCCCTGGGCTGCTGTCAGAGTTAAGGGAAGCCCTCCCTGCCACCCACAGGACCAAGCGTTTTCCCCCGTGGACCACACGTCCCAGCAGCTCTCCCACCCCCGCAGAGGCAGAGTGCCCGGGAAGAACTAGGGACGTGGGGCCGGGAAGAGGGGCCGGGAAGAGGGGCCGGCCACGGTTCCGCGCCAGGTGGAGCGGGTCCGGGCGGGCGGATCCCTGGTCAACGGAGCGGTTCTCCCGTCGAGAGTCGGGCCTGTGCCCCTGCTGGGAGGCCAAGAGCCTTGCTTCGCCTGCAACGCCCCCACCCTGCCACAAGGCGGCAGACTTGGACCCAGCCGCTTCAACCCTCCAGTCTCTGCTGAACCACCCAAAAATGGAGTGTGACCGCTGCGACCTCAGTCCCCCAGAGCTCCAACCCCCACCTCTGTGAGGGAATCGGCGGCCTCCTGTCCTTGGCGTCCGCAAGAGGCATTCACCTGCGGTGAACCTGGGCCTCGGGCGAGCAGGGCCAGGCCCCATGGTAGGAGCCCGGGGAGGCAATGGCAGCCTCTGCGGCCAGGCCTCGGGCTCTCCCCGGGGCTCTCTCGGGGCACGGGCACCGTCTCTCGCCTTGAGAGTGCCCACGCCGTCCCCTGAGCCCCGCGAGACACCTGCTTCCCGTGATGAGAGGCCCGCTGCCTCCGTGGAGCTTGGAACTCTGGGGCCGGGCTGCGGGTCACTGGGCTAAGTGGCTGGAAAGGCGCAGACCCCTCCGTCCCGACCGCCCCACTGCGAAGGACAGGGGGCAGGCCCCCAGGAGATGGCTTTGGTCGAGCCGCGGCTGGCCGGTTTCGGGCCAAGACGCGGGACCCGGCAGGCTCAGGGCAGGCAGCCCCACCAGAAGCCTCCCTCGGGGCAACGGGCCCCACCCTGGACATATCAGGCCTGCTCCACAGGGTCCCTGGGGTCGTGTCCGTGGAACTGGAAGCTCTCCCCGCCACCCGGAGGTCCGTTCCTTTTCCCGTGGACCACACTTGCCAGCCCGTCTCCCACCCCGGCACAGGCAGAGTGCCAGGGAACAACTAGGGACCTGGGGACGGGAAGAGGGGCCGGCCACGGTTCCGCGCCAGGTGGGGCGGGCCCGGGCGGGCGGGACCCATGCCCAGGGACCCGGTCTCCCGGGGGGTCTCGGGCCTGAGTCCTGCCTGCGGGGCTAAGAGTCTTTCTTGGCTCCAAAGGGCCCACCCGGCCCCGAGGCGGCAAACTTGCACCGAGACGCTTCTACTCTCTAAAGTCTGGGCTCAACTTCGCCAGAAGGGACTGTGTCCGCTGCGACCTGGGTCCCACAGAGCTCGAACCCCCCTCCCCGTGAAGGCATCCGCGGCCTGTGGTCCTTGGTGTCCGCAAAAGGCATTCACCTGCGGAGAAACTGGGCCCAGGTGAGCGGGACCAGGCCCCACGGCAGGAGCCTGGGGAGGCCACTGGAGCCACGGGGGCCAGGGCTGGACATTTTCCCGGGTGCTCTCTCGGGTCCCAGGCGCCCTCTCTCGCCCGGGGAGTGCCCACGCCGTCCCCTGACCCCCGCAGGACGCCTGCATCCCGCCATAAGCGGCCCACCTCCTCCATGGAGCTCGGACACATGGGGCCGGGGTGCGAGCAACTGGCCTACGTGGCGGCAAACCCGCAGACCCCTCCGTCCCGTCCCCACCACCGCGAAGATCCCCCTGTTCTTCCATCCGTAAAGGGGTCCCCCTTTAGGGATGGAAGAACAGGGGGGAGGCCCCCAGGAGATGGCTTTTGTCCGAGCAGCGGCTGGGTGGTTTCGGGCCAGGAGGCGGGGCCGCGCAGGCGCAAGCAGGCCCCCCCACCCCACGAGCATCCCTCCCGGGCAACGGGCCCCCCCCCCCTCCCCTTGAGATATCAGGCCAGGTTCACAGGGTCCCTGGGCTGCTGTCAGAGTTAAGGGAAGCCCTCCCTGCCACCCACAGGACCAAGCGTTTTCCCCCGTGGACCACACGTCCCAGCAGCTCTCCCACCCCCGCAGAGGCAGAGTGCCCGGGAAGAACTAGGGACGTGGGGCCGGGAAGAGGGGCCGGGAAGAGGGGCCGGCCACGGTTCCGCGCCAGGTGGAGCGGGTCCGGGCGGGCGGATCCCTGGTCAACGGACCGGTTCTCCCGTCGGGAGTCGGGCCTGTGCCCCTGCTGGGAGGCCAAGAGCCTTGCTTCGCCTGCAACGCCCCCACCCTGCCACAAGGCGGCAGACTTGGACCCAGCCGCTTCAACCCTCCAGTCTCTGCTGAACCACCCAAAAATGGAGTGTGACCGCTGCGACCTCAGTCCCCCAGAGCTCCAACCCCCACCTCTGTGAGGGAATCGGCGGCCTCCTGTCCTTGGCGTCCGCAAGAGGCATTCACCTGCGGTGAACCTGGGCCTCGGGCGAGCAGGGCCAGGCCCCATGGTAGGAGCCCGGGGAGGCAATGGCAGCCTCTGCGGCCAGGCCTCGGGCTCTCCCCGGGGCTCTCTCGGGGCACGGGCACCGTCTCTCGCCTTGAGAGTGCCCACGCCGTCCCCTGAGCCCCGCGAGACACCTGCTTCCCGTGATGAGAGGCCCGCTGCCTCCGTGGAGCTTGGAACTCTGGGGCCGGGCTGCGGGTCACTGGGCTAAGTGGCTGGAAAGGCGCAGACCCCTCCGTCCCGACCGCCCCACTGCGAAGGACAGGGGGCAGGCCCCCAGGAGATGGCTTTGGTCGAGCCGCGGCTGGCCGGTTTCGGGCCAAGACGCGGGACCCGGCAGGCTCAGGGCAGGCAGCCCCACCAGAAGCCTCCCTCGGGGCAACGGGCCCCACCCTGGACATATCAGGCCTGCTCCACAGGGTCCCTGGGGTCGTGTCCGTGGAACTGGAAGCTCTCCCCGCCACCCGGAGGTCCGTTCCTTTTCCCGTGGACCACACTTGCCAGCCCGTCTCCCACCCCGGCACAGGCAGAGTGCCAGGGAACAACTAGGGACCTGGGGACGGGAAGAGGGGCCGGCCACGGTTCCGCGCCAGGTGGGGCGGGCCCGGGCGGGCGGGACCCACGCCCAGGGACCCGGTCTCCCGGGGGGTCTCGGGCCTGAGTCCTGCCTGCGGGGCTAAGAGTCTTTCTTGGCTCCAACGGGCCCACCCGGCCCCGAGGCGGCAAACTTGCACCGAGACGCTTCTACTCTCTAAAGTCTGGGCTCAACTTCGCCAGAAGGGACTGTGTCCGCTGCGACCTGGGTCCCACAGAGCTCGAACCCCCCTCCCCGTGAAGGCATCCGCGGCCTGTGGTCCTTGGTGTCCGCAAAAGGCATTCACCTGCGGAGAACCTGGGCCCAGGTGAGCGGGACCAGGCCCCACGGCAGGAGCCTGGGGAGGCCACTGGAGCCACGGGGGCCAGGGCTGGGCATTTTCCCGGGTGCTCTCTCGGGTCCCAGGCGCCCTCTCTCGCCCGGGGAGTGCCCACGCCGTCCCCTGACCCCCGCAGGACGCCTGCATCCCGCCATAAGCGGCCCACCTCCTCCATGGAGCTCGGACACATGGGGCCGGGGTGCGAGCAACTGGCCTACGTGGCGGCAAACCCGCAGACCCCTCCGTCCCGTCCCCACCACCGCGAAGATCCCCCTGTTCTTCCATCCGTAAAGGGGTCCCCCTTTACGGATGGAAGAACAGGGGGGAGGCCCCCAGGAGATGGCTTTTGTCCGAGCAGCGGCTGGGTGGTTTCGGGCCAGGAGGCGGGGCCGCGCAGGCGCAAGCAGGCCCCCCCACCCCACGAGCATCCCTCCCGGGCAACGGGCCCCCCCCCCTCCCCTTGAGATATCAGGCCAGGTTCACAGGGTCCCTGGGCTGCTGTCAGAGTTAAGGGAAGCCCTCCCTGCCACCCACAGGACCAAGCGTTTTCCCCCGTGGACCACACGTCCCAGCAGCTCTCCCACCCCCGCAGAGGCAGAGTGCCCGGGAAGAACTAGGGACGTGGGGCCGGGAAGAGGGGCCGGGAAGAGGGGCCGGCCACGGTTCCGCGCCAGGTGGAGCGGGTCCGGGCGGGCGGATCCCTGGTCAACGGACCGGTTCTCCCGTCGGGAGTCGGGCCTGTGCCCCTGCTGGGAGGCCAAGAGCCTTGCTTCGCCTGCAACGCCCCCACCCTGCCACAAGGCGGCAGACTTGGACCCAGCCGCTTCAACCCTCCAGTCTCTGCTGAACCACCCAAAAATGGAGTGTGACCGCTGCGACCTCAGTCCCCCAGAGCTCCAACCCCCACCTCTGTGAGGGAATCGGCGGCCTCCTGTCCTTGGCGTCCGCAAGAGGCATTCACCTGCGGTGAACCTGGGCCTCGGGCGAGCAGGGCCAGGCCCCATGGTAGGAGCCCGGGGAGGCAATGGCAGCCTCTGCGGCCAGGCCTCGGGCTCTCCCCGGGGCTCTCTCGGGGCACGGGCACCGTCTCTCGCCTTGAGAGTGCCCACGCCGTCCCCTGAGCCCCGCGAGACACCTGCTTCCCGTGATGAGAGGCCCGCTGCCTCCGTGGAGCTTGGAACTCTGGGGCCGGGCTGCGGGTCACTGGGCTAAGTGGCTGGAAAGGCGCAGACCCCTCCGTCCCGACCGCCCCACTGCGAAGGACAGGGGGCAGGCCCCCAGGAGATGGCTTTGGTCGAGCCGCGGCTGGCCGGTTTCGGGCCAAGACGCGGGACCCGGCAGGCTCAGGGCAGGCAGCCCCACCAGAAGCCTCCCTCGGGGCAACGGGCCCCACCCTGGACATATCAGGCCTGCTCCACAGGGTCCCTGGGGTCGTGTCCGTGGAACTGGAAGCTCTCCCCGCCACCCGGAGGTCCGTTCCTTTTCCCGTGGACCACACTTGCCAGCCCGTCTCCCACCCCGGCACAGGCAGAGTGCCAGGGAACAACTAGGGACCTGGGGACGGGAAGAGGGGCCGGCCACGGTTCCGCGCCAGGTGGGGCGGGCCCGGGCGGGCGGGACCCACGCCCAGGGACCCGGTCTCCCGGGGGGTCTCGGGCCTGAGACCTGCCTGCGGGGCTAAGAGTCTTTCTTGGCTCCAACGGGCCCACCCGGCCCCGAGGCGGCAAACTTGCACCGAGACGCTTCTACTCTCTAAAGTCTGGGCTCAACTTCGCCAGAAGGGACTGTGTCCGCTGCGACCTGGGTCCCACAGAGCTCGAACCCCCCTCCCCGTGAAGGCATCCGCGGCCTGTGGTCCTTGGTGTCCGCAAAAGGCATTCACCTGCGGAGAACCTGGGCCCAGGTGAGCGGGACCAGGCCCCACGGCAGGAGCCTGGGGAGGCCACTGGAGCCACGGGGGCCAGGGCTGGGCATTTTCCCGGGTGCTCTCTCGGGTCCCAGGCGCCCTCTCTCGCCCGGGGAGTGCCCACGCCGTCCCCTGACCCCCGCAGGACGCCTGCATCCCGCCATAAGCGGCCCACCTCCTCCATGGAGCTCGGACACATGGGGCCGGGGTGCGAGCAACTGGCCTACGTGGCGGCAAACCCGCAGACCCCTCCGTCCCGTCCCCACCACCGCGAAGATCCCCCTGTTCTTCCATCCGTAAAGGGGTCCCCCTTTACGGATGGAAGAACAGGGGGGAGGCCCCCAGGAGATGGCTTTTGTCCGAGCAGCGGCTGGGTGGTTTCGGGCCAGGAGGCGGGGCCGCGCAGGCGCAAGCAGGCCCCCCCACCCCACGAGCATCCCTCCGGGGCAACGGGCCCCCCCCCCTCCCCTTGAGATATCAGGCCAGGTTCACAGGGTCCCTGGGCTGCTGTCAGAGTTAAGGGAAGCCCTCCCTGCCACCCACAGGACCAAGCGTTTTCCCCCGTGGACCACACGTCCCAGCAGCTCTCCCACCCCCGCAGAGGCAGAGTGCCCGGGAAGAACTAGGGACGTGGGGCCGGGAAGAGGGGCCGGGAAGAGGGGCCGGCCACGGTTCCGCGCCAGGTGGAGCGGGTCCGGGCGGGCGGATCCCTGGTCAACGGAGCGGTTCTCCCGTCGAGAGTCGGGCCTGTGCCCCTGCTGGGAGGCCAAGAGCCTTGCTTCGCCTGCAACGCCCCCACCCTGCCACAAGGCGGCAGACTTGGACCCAGCCGCTTCAACCCTCCAGTCTCTGCTGAACCACCCAAAAATGGAGTGTGACCGCTGCGACCTCAGTCCCCCAGAGCTCCAACCCCCACCTCTGTGAGGGAATCGGCGGCCTCCTGTCCTTGGCGTCCGCAAGAGGCATTCACCTGCGGTGAACCTGGGCCTCGGGCGAGCAGGGCCAGGCCCCATGGTAGGAGCCCGGGGAGGCAATGGCAGCCTCTGCGGCCAGGCCTCGGGCTCTCCCCGGGGCTCTCTCGGGGCACGGGCACCGTCTCTCGCCTTGAGAGTGCCCACGCCGTCCCCTGAGCCCCGCGAGACACCTGCTTCCCGTGATGAGAGGCCCGCTGCCTCCGTGGAGCTTGGAACTCTGGGGCCGGGCTGCGGGTCACTGGGCTAAGTGGCTGGAAAGGCGCAGACCCCTCCGTCCCGACCGACCCACTGCGAAGGACAGGGGGCAGGCCCCCAGGAGATGGCTTTGGTCGAGCCGCGGCTGGCCGGTTTCGGGCCAAGACGCGGGACCCGGCAGGCTCAGGGCAGGCAGCCCCACCAGAAGCCTCCCTCGGGGCAACGGGCCCCACCCTGGACATATCAGGCCTGCTCCACAGGGTCCCTGGGGTCGTGTCCGTGGAACTGGAAGCTCTCCCCGCCACCCGGAGGTCCGTTCCTTTTCCCGTGGACCACACTTGCCAGCCCGTCTCCCACCCCGGCACAGGCAGAGTGCCAGGGAACAACTAGGGACCTGGGGACGGGAAGAGGGGCCGGCCACGGTTCCGCGCCAGGTGGGGGGGCCCGGGCGGGCGGGACCCATGCCCAGGGACCCGGTCTCCCGGGGGGTCTCGGGCCTGAGTCCTGCCTGCGGGGCTAAGAGTCTTTCTTGGCTCCAAAGGGCCCACCCGGCCCCGAGGCGGCAAACTTGCACCGAGACGCTTCTACTCTCTAAAGTCTGGGCTCAACTTCGCCAGAAGGGACTGTGTCCGCTGCGACCTGGGTCCCACAGAGCTCGAACCCCCCTCCCCGTGAAGGCATCCGCGGCCTGTGGTCCTTGGTGTCCGCAAAAGGCATTCACCTGCGGAGAAACTGGGCCCAGGTGAGCGGGACCAGGCCCCACGGCAGGAGCCTGGGAGGCCACTGGAGCCACGGGGGCCAGGGCTGGACATTTTCCCGGGTGCTCTCTCGGGTCCCAGGCGCCCTCTCTCGCCCGGGGAGTGCCCACGCCGTCCCCTGACCCCCGCAGGACGCCTGCATCCCGCCATAAGCGGCCCACCTCCTCCATGGAGCTCGGACACATGGGGCCGGGGTGCGAGCAACTGGCCTACGTGGCGGCAAACCCGCAGACCCCTCCGTCCCGTCCCCACCACCGCGAAGATCCCCCTGTTCTTCCATCCGTAAAGGGGTCCCCCTTTAGGGATGGAAGAACAGGGGGGAGGCCCCCAGGAGATGGCTTTTGTCCGAGCAGCGGCTGGGTGGTTTCGGGCCAGGAGGCGGGGCCGCGCAGGCGCAAGCAGGCCCCCCCACCCCACGAGCATCCCTCCCGGGCAACGGGCCCCCCCCCCCCTCCCCTTGAGATATCAGGCCAGGTTCACAGGGTCCCTGGGCTGCTGTCAGAGTTAAGGGAAGCCCTCCCTGCCACCCACAGGACCAAGCGTTTTCCCCCGTGGACCACACGTCCCAGCAGCTCTCCCACCCCCGCAGAGGCAGAGTGCCCGGGAAGAACTAGGGACGTGGGGCCGGGAAGAGGGGCCGGGAAGAGGGGCCGGCCACGGTTCCGGGCCAGGTGGAGCGGGTCCGGGCGGGCGGATCCCTGATCAACGGACCGGTTCTCCCGTCGGGAGTCGGGCCTGTGCCCCTGCTGGGAGGCCAAGAGCCTTGCTTCGCCTGCAACGCCCCCACCCTGCCACAAGGCGGCAAACTTGGACCCAGCCGCTTCAACCCTCCAGTCTCTGCTGAACCACCCAAAAATGGAGTGTGACCGCTGCGACCTCAGTCCCCCAGAGCTCCAACCCCCACCTCTGTGAGGGAATCGGCGGCCTCCTGTCCTTGGCGTCCGCAAGAGGCATTCACCTGCGGTGAACCTGGGCCTCGGGCGAGCAGGGCCAGGCCCCATGGTAGGAGCCCGGGGAGGCAATGGCAGCCTCTGCGGCCAGGCCTCGGGCTCTCCCCGGGGCTCTCTCGGGGCACGGGCACCGTCTCTCGCCTTGAGAGTGCCCACGCCGTCCCCTGAGCCCCGCGAGACACCTGCTTCCCGTGATGAGAGGCCCGCTGCCTCCGTGGAGCTTGGAACTCTGGGGCCGGGCTGCGGGTCACTGGGCTAAGTGGCTGGAAAGGCGCAGACCCCTCCGTCCCGACCGCCCCACTGCGAAGGACAGGGGGCAGGCCCCCAGGAGATGCTTTGGTCGAGCCGCGGCTGGCCGGTTTCGGGCCAAGACGTGGGACCCGGCAGGCTCAGGGCAGGCAGCCCCACCAGAAGCCTCCCTCGGGGCAACGGGCCCCACCCTGGACATATCAGGCCTGCTCCACAGGGTCCCTGGGGTCGTGTCCGTGGAACTGGAAGCTCTCCCCGCCACCCGGAGGTCCGTTCCTTTTCCCGTGGACCACACTTGCCAGCCCGTCTCCCACCCCGGCACAGGCAGAGTGCCAGGGTACAACTAGGGACCTGGGGACGGGAAGAGGGGCCGGCCACGGTTCCGCGCCAGGTGGGGCGGGCCCGGGCGGGCGGGACCCACGCCCAGGGACCCGGTCTCCCGGGGGGTCTCGGGCCTGAGTCCTGCCTGCGGGGCTAAGAGTCTTTCTTGGCTCCAACGGGCCCACCCGGCCCCGAGGCGGCAAACTTGCACCGAGACGCTTCTACTCTCTAAAGTCTGGGCTCAACTTCGCCAGAAGGGACTGTGTCCGCTGCGACCTGGGTCCCACAGAGCTCGAACCCCCCTCCCCGTGAAGGCATCCGCGGCCTGTGGTCCTTGGTGTCCGCAAAAGGCATTCACCTGCGGAGAACCTGGGCCCAGGTGAGCGGGACCAGGCCCCACGGCAGGAGCCTGGGGAGGCCACTGGAGCCACGGGGGCCAGGGCTGGGCATTTTCCCGGGTGCTCTCTCGGGTCCCAGGCGCCCTCTCTCGCCCGGGGAGTGCCCACGCCGTCCCCTGACCCCCGCAGGACGCCTGCATCCCGCCATAAGCGGCCCACCTCCTCCATGGAGCTCGGACACATGGGGCCGGGGTGGGAGCAACTGGCCTACGTGGCGGCAAACCCGCAGACCCCTCCGTCCCGTCCCCACCACCGCGAAGATCCCCCTGTTCTTCCATCCGTAAAGGGGTCCCCCTTTACGGATGGAAGAACAGGGGGGAGGCCCCCAGGAGATGGCTTTTGTCCGAGCAGCGGCTGGGTGGTTTCGGGCCAGGAGGCGGGGCCGCGCAGGCGCAAGCAGGCCCCCCCACCCCACGAGCATCCCTCCGGGGCAACGGGCCCCCCCCCCTCCCCTTGAGATATCAGGCCAGGTTCACAGGGTCCCTGGGCTGCTGTCAGAGTTAAGGGAAGCCCTCCCTGCCACCCACAGGACCAAGCGTTTTCCCCCGTGGACCACACGTCCCAGCAGCTCTCCCACCCCCGCAGAGGCAGAGTGCCCGGGAAGAACTAGGGACGTGGGGCCGGGAAGAGGGGCCGGGAAGAGGGGCCGGCCACGGTTCCGCGCCAGGTGGAGCGGGTCCGGGCGGGCGGATCCCTGGTCAACGGAGCGGTTCTCCCGTCGGGAGTCGGGCCTGTGCCCCTGCTGGGAGGCCAAGAGCCTTGCTTCGCCTGCAACGCCCCCACCCTGCCACAAGGCGGCAGACTTGGACCCAGCCGCTTCAACCCTCCAGTCTCTGCTGAACCACCCAAAAATGGAGTGTGACCGCTGCGACCTCAGTCCCCCAGAGCTCCAACCCCCACCTCTGTGAGGGAATCGGCGGCCTCCTGTCTTTGGCGTCCGCAAGAGGCATTCACCTGCGGTGAACCTGGGCCTCGGGCGAGCAGGGCCAGGCCCCATGGTAGGAGCCCGGGGAGGCAATGGCAGCCTCTGCGGCCAGGCCTCGGGCTCTCCCCGGGGCTCTCTCGGGGCACGGGCACCGTCTCTCGCCTTGAGAGTGCCCACGCCGTCCCCTGAGCCCCGCGAGACACCTGCTTCCCGTGATGAGAGGCCCGCTGCCTCCGTGGAGCTTGGAACTCTGGGGCCGGGCTGCGGGTCACTGGGCTAAGTGGCTGGAAAGGCGCAGACCCCTCCGTCCCGACCGCCCCACTGCGAAGGACAGGGGGCAGGCCCCCAGGAGATGGCTTTGGTCGAGCCGCGGCTGGCCGGTTTCGGGCCAAGACGCGGGACCCGGCAGGCTCAGGGCAGGCAGCCCCACCAGAAGCCTCCCTCGGGGCAACGGGCCCCACCCTGGACATATCAGGCCTGCTCCACAGGGTCCCTGGGGTCGTGTCCGTGGAACTGGAAGCTCTCCCCGCCACCCGGAGGTCCGTTCCTTTTCCCGTGGACCACACTTGCCAGCCCGTCTCCCACCCCGGCACAGGCAGAGTGCCAGGGAACAACTAGGGACCTGGGGACGGGAAGAGGGGGCCGGCCACGGTTCCGCGCCAGGTGGGGCGGGCCCGGGCGGGCGGGACCCACGCCCAGGGACCCGGTCTCCCGGGGGGTCTCGGGCCTGAGACCTGCCTGCGGGGCTAAGAGTCTTTCTTGGCTCCAACGGGCCCACCCGGCCCCGAGGCGGCAAACTTGCACCGAGACGCTTCTACTCTCTAAAGTCTGGGCTCAACTTCGCCAGAAGGGACTGTGTCCGCTGCGACCTGGGTCCCACAGAGCTCGAACCCCCCTCCCCGTGAAGGCATCCGCGGCCTGTGGTCCTTGGTGTCCGCAAAAGGCATTCACCTGCGGAGAACCTGGGCCCAGGTGAGCGGGACCAGGCCCCACGGCAGGAGCCTGGGGAGGCCACTGGAGCCACGGGGGCCAGGGCTGGGCATTTTCCCGGGTGCTCTCTCGGGTCCCAGGCGCCCTCTCTCGCCCGGGGAGTGCCCACGCCGTCCCCTGACCCCCGCAGGACGCCTGCATCCCGCCATAAGCGGCCCACCTCCTCCATGGAGCTCGGACACATGGGGCCGGGGTGCGAGCAACTGGCCGACGTGGCGGCAAACCCGCAGACCCCTCCGTCCCGTCCCCACCACCGCGAAGATCCCCCTGTTCTTCCATCCGTAAAGGGGTCCCCCTTTACGGATGGAAGAACAGGGGGGAGGCCCCCAGGAGATGGCTTTTGTCCGAGCAGCGGCTGGGTGGTTTCGGGCCAGGAGGCGGGGCCGCGCAGGCGCAAGCAGGCCCCCCCACCCCACGAGCATCCCTCCCGGGCAACGGGCCCCCCCCCCTCCCCTTGAGATATCAGGCCAGGTTCACAGGGTCCCCGGGCTGCTGTCAGAGTTCAGGGAAGCCCTCCCTGCCACCCACAGGACCAAGCGTTTTCCCCCGTGGACCACACGTCCCAGCAGCTCTCCCACCCCCGCAGAGGCAGAGTGCCCGGGAAGAACTAGGGACGTGGGGCCGGGAAGAGGGGCCGGGAAGAGGGGCCGGCCACGGTTCCGCGCCAGGTGGAGCGGGTCCGGGCGGGCGGATCCCTGGTCAACGGACCGGTTCTCCCGTCGGGAGTCGGGCCTGTGCCCCTGCTGGGAGGCCAAGAGCCTTGCTTCGCCTGCAACGCCCCCACCCTGCCACAAGGCGGCAGACTTGGACCCAGCCGCTTCAACCCTCCAGTCTCTGCTGAACCACCCAAAAATGGAGTGTGACCGCTGCGACCTCAGTCCCCCAGAGCTCCAACCCCCACCTCTGTGAGGGAATCGGCGGCCTCCTGTCCTTGGCGTCCGCAAGAGGCATTCACCTGCGGTGAACCTGGGCCTCGGGCGAGCAGGGCCAGGCCCCATGGTAGGAGCCCGGGGAGGCAATGGCAGCCTCTGCGGCCAGGCCTCGGGCTCTCCCCGGGGCTCTCTCGGGGCACGGGCACCGTCTCTCGCCTTGAGAGTGCCCACGCCGTCCCCTGAGCCCCGCGAGACACCTGCTTCCCGTGATGAGAGGCCCGCTGCCTCCGTGGAGCTTGGAACTCTGGGGCCGGGCTGCGGGTCACTGGGCTAAGTGGCTGGAAAGGCGCAGACCCCTCCGTCCCGACCGCCCCACTGCGAAGGACAGGGGGCAGGCCCCCAGGAGATGGCTTTGGTCGAGCCGCGGCTGGCCGGTTTCGGGCCAAGACTCGGGACCCGGCAGGCTCAGGGCAGGCAGCCCCACCAGAAGCCTCCCTCGGGGCAACGGGCCCCACCCTGGACATATCAGGCCTGCTCCACAGGGTCCCTGGGGTCGTGTCCGTGGAACTGGAAGCTCTCCCCGCCACCCGGAGGTCCGTTCCTTTTCCCGTGGACCACACTTGCCAGCCCGTCTCCCACCCCGGCACAGGCAGAGTGCCAGGGAACAACTAGGGACCTGGGGACGGGAAGAGGGGCCGGCCACGGTTCCGCGCCAGGTGGGGCGGGCCCGGGCGGGCGGGACCCACGCCCAGGGACCCGGTCTCCCGGGGGGTCTCGGGCCTGAGTCCTGCCTGCGGGGCTAAGAGTCTTTCTTGGCTCCAACGGGCCCACCCGGCCCCGAGGCGGCAAACTTGCACCGAGACGCTTCTACTCTCTAAAGTCTGGGCTCAACTTCGCCAGAAGGGACTGTGTCCGCTGCGACCTGGGTCCCACAGAGCTCGAACCCCCCTCCCCGTGAAGGCATCCGCGGCCTGTGGTCCTTGGTGTCCGCAAAAGGCATTCACCTGCGGAGAACCTGGGCCCAGGTGAGCGGGACCAGGCCCCACGGCAGGAGCCTGGGGAGGCCACTGGAGCCACGGGGGCCAGGGCTGGGCATTTTCCCGGGTGCTCTCTCGGGTCCCAGGCGCCCTCTCTCGCCCGGGGAGTGCCCACGCCGTCCCCTGACCCCCGCAGGACGCCTGCATCCCGCCATAAGCGGCCCACCTCCTCCATGGAGCTCGGACACATGGGGCCGGGGTGCGAGCAACTGGCCTACGTGGCGGCAAACCCGCAGACCCCTCCGTCCCGTCCCCACCACCGCGAAGATCCCCCTGTTCTTCCATCCGTAAAGGGGTCCCCCTTTACGGATGGAAGAACAGGGGGGAGGCCCCCAGGAGATGGCTTTTGTCCGAGCAGCGGCTGGGTGGTTTCGGGCCAAGAGGCGGGGCCGCGCAGGCGCAAGCAGGCCCCCCCACCCCACGAGCATCCCTCCGGGGCAACGGGCCCCCCCCCCCTCCCCTTGAGATATCAGGCCAGGTTCACAGGGTCCCTGGGCTGCTGTCAGAGTTAAGGGAAGCCCTCCCTGCCACCCACAGGACCAAGCGTTTTCCCCCGTGGACCACACGTCCCAGCAGCTCTCCCACCCCCGCAGAGGCAGAGTGCCCGGGAAGAACTAGGGACGTGGGGCCGGGAAGAGGGGCCGGGAAGAGGGGCCGGCCACGGTTCCGCGCCAGGTGGAGCGGGTCCGGGCGGGCGGATCCCTGGTCAACGGACCGGTTCTCCCGTCGGGAGTCGGGCCTGTGCCCCTGCTGGGAGGCCAAGAGCCTTGCTTCGCCTGCAACGCCCCCACCCTGCCACAAGGCGGCAGACTTGGACCCAGCCGCTTCAACCCTCCAGTCTCTGCTGAACCACCCAAAAATGGAGTGTGACCGCTGCGACCTCAGTCCCCCAGAGCTCCAACCCCCACCTCTGTGAGGGAATCGGCGGCCTCCTGTCCTTGGCGTCCGCAAGAGGCATTCACCTGCGGTGAACCTGGGCCTCGGGCGAGCAGGGCCAGGCCCCATGGTAGGAGCCCGGGGAGGCAATGGCAGCCTCTGCGGCCAGGCTTCGGGCTCTCCCCGGGGCTCTCTCGGGGCACGGGCACCGTCTCTCGCCTTGAGAGTGCCCACGCCGTCCCCTGAGCCCCGCGAGACACCTGCTTCCCGTGATGAGAGGCCCGCTGCCTCCGTGGAGCTTGGAACTCTGGGGCCGGGCTGCGGGTCACTGGGCTAAGTGGCTGGAAAGGCGCAGACCCCTCCGTCCCGACCGCCCCACTGCGAAGGACAGGGGGCAGGCCCCCAGGAGATGGCTTTGGTCGAGCCGCGGCTGGCCGGTTTCGGGCCAAGACGCGGGACCCGGCAGGCTCAGGGCAGGCAGCCCCACCAGAAGCCTCCCTCGGGGCACCGGGCCCCACCCTGGACATATCAGGCCTGCTCCACAGGGTCCCTGGGGTCGTGTCCGTGGAACTGGAAGCTCTCCCCGCCACCCGGAGGTCCGTTCCTTTTCCCGTGGACCACACTTGCCAGCCCGTCTCCCACCCCGGCACAGGCAGAGTGCCAGGGAACAACTAGGGACCTGGGGACGGGAAGAGGGGCCGGCCACGGTTCCGCGCCAGGTGGGGCGGGCCCGGGCGGGCGGGACCCACGCCCAGGGACCCGGTCTCCCGGGGGGTCTCGGGCCTGAGTCCTGCCTGCGGGGCTAAGAGTCTTTCTTGGCTCCAACGGGCCCACCCGGCCCCGAGGCGGCAAACTTGCACCGAGACGCTTCTACTCTCTAAAGTCTGGGCTCAACTTCGCCAGAAGGGACTGTGTCCGCTGCGACCTGGGTCCCACAGAGCTCGAACCCCCCTCCCCGTGAAGGCATCAGCGGCCTGTGGTCCTTGGTGTCCGCAAAAGGCATTCACCTGCGGAGAACCTGGGCCCAGGTGAGCGGGACCAGGCCCCACGGCAGGAGCCTGGGGAGGCCACTGGAGCCACGGGGGCCAGGGCTGGGCATTTTCCCGGGTGCTCTCTCGGGTCCCAGGCGCCCTCTCTCGCCCGGGGAGTGCCCACGCCGTCCCCTGACCCCCGCAGGACGCCTGCATCCCGCCATAAGCGGCCCACCTCCTCCATGGAGCTCGGACACATGGGGCCGGGGTGCGAGCAACTGGCCTACGTGGCGGCAAACCCGCAGACCCCTCCGTCCCGTCCCCACCACCGCGAAGATCCCCCTGTTCTTCCATCCGTAAAGGGGTCCCCCTTTACGGATGGAAGAACAGGGGGGAGGCCCCCAGGAGATGGCTTTTGTCCGAGCAGCGGCTGGGTGGTTTCGGGCCAGGAGGCGGGGCCGCGCAGGCGCAAGCAGGCCCCCCCACCCCACGAGCATCCCTCCGGGGCAACGGGCCCCCCCCCCTCCCCTTGAGATATCAGGCCAGGTTCACAGGGTCCCTGGGCTGCTGTCAGAGTTAAGGGAAGCCCTCCCTGCCACCCACAGGACCAAGCGTTTTCCCCCGTGGACCACACGTCCCAGCAGCTCTCCCACCCCCGCAGAGGCAGAGTGCCCGGGAAGAACTAGGGACGTGGGGCCGGGAAGAGGGGCCGGGAAGAGGGGCCGGCCACGGTTCCGCGCCAGGTGGAGCGGGTCCGGGCGGGCGGATCCCTGGTCAACGGACCGGTTCTCCCGTCGGGAGTCGGGCCTGTGCCCCTGCTGGGAGGCCAAGAGCCTTGCTTCGCCTGCAACGCCCCCACCCTGCCACAAGGCGGCAGACTTGGACCCAGCCGCTTCAACCCTCCAGTCTCTGCTGAACCACCCAAAAATGGAGTGTGACCGCTGCGACCTCAGTCCCCCAGAGCTCCAACCCCCACCTCTGTGAGGGAATCGGCGGCCTCCTGTCCTTGGCGTCCGCAAGAGGCATTCACCTGCGGTGAACCTGGGCCTCGGGCGAGCAGGGCCAGGCCCCATGGTAGGAGCCCGGGGAGGCAATGGCAGCCTCTGCGGCCAGGCTTCGGGCTCTCCCCGGGGCTCTCTCGGGGCACGGGCACCGTCTCTCGCCTTGAGAGTGCCCACGCCGTCCCCTGAGCCCCGCGAGACACCTGCTTCCCGTGATGAGAGGCCCGCTGCCTCCGTGGAGCTTGGAACTCTGGGGCCGGGCTGCGGGTCACTGGGCTAAGTGGCTGGAAAGGCGCAGACCCCTCCGTCCCGACTGCCCCACTGCGAAGGACAGGGGGCAGGCCCCCAGGAGATGGCTTTGGTCGAGCCGCGGCTGGCCGGTTTCGGGCCAAGACGCGGGACCCGGCAGGCTCAGGGCAGGCAGCCCCACCAGAAGCCTCCCTCGGGGCACCGGGCCCCACCCTGGACATATCAGGCCTGCTCCACAGGGTCCCTGGGGTCGTGTCCGTGGAACTGGAAGCTCTCCCCGCCACCCGGAGGTCCGTTCCTTTTCCCGTGGACCACACTTGCCAGCCCGTCTCCCACCCCGGCACAGGCAGAGTGCCAGGGAACAACTAGGGACCTGGGGACGGGAAGAGGGGCCGGCCACGGTTCCGCGCCAGGTGGGGCGGGCCCGGGCGGGCGGGACCCACGCCCAGGGACCCGGTCTCCCGGGGGGTCTCGGGCCTGAGTCCTGCCTGCGGGGCTAAGAGTCTTTCTTGGCTCCAACGGGCCCACCCGGCCCCGAGGCGGCAAACTTGCACCGAGACGCTTCTACTCTCTAAAGTCTGGGCTCAACTTCGCCAGAAGGGACTGTGTCCGCTGCGACCTGGGTCCCACAGAGCTCGAACCCCCCTCCCCGTGAAGGCATCAGCGGCCTGTGGTCCTTGGTGTCCGCAAAAGGCATTCACCTGCGGAGAACCTGGGCCCAGGTGAGCGGGACCAGGCCCCACGGCAGGAGCCTGGGGAGGCCACTGGAGCCACGGGGGCCAGGGCTGGGCATTTTCCCGGGTGCTCTCTCGGGTCCCAGGCGCCCTCTCTCGCCCGGGGAGTGCCCACGCCGTCCCCTGACCCCCGCAGGACGCCTGCATCCCGCCATAAGCGGCCCACCTCCTCCATGGAGCTCGGACACATGGGGCCGGGGTGCGAGCAACTGGCCTACGTGGCGGCAAACCCGCAGACCCCTCCGTCCCGTCCCCACCACCGCGAAGATCCCCCTGTTCTTCCATCCGTAAAGGGGTCCCCCTTTACGGATGGAAGAACAGGGGGGAGGCCCCCAGGAGATGGCTTTTGTCCGAGCAGCGGCTGGGTGGTTTCGGGCCAGGAGGCGGGGCCGCGCAGGCGCAAGCAGGCCCCCCCACCCCACGAGCATCCCTCCGGGGCAACGGCCCCCCCCCCCTCCCCTTGAGATATCAGGCCAGGTTCACAGGGTCCCTGGGCTGCTGTCAGAGTTAAGGGAAGCCCTCCCTGCCACCCACAGGACCAAGCGTTTTCCCCCGTGGACCACACGTCCCAGCAGCTCTCCCACCCCCGCAGAGGCAGAGTGCCCGGGAAGAACTAGGGACGTGGGGCCGGGAAGAGGGGCCGGGAAGAGGGGCCGGCCACGGTTCCGCGCCAGGTGGAGCGGGTCCGGGCGGGCGGATCCCTGGTCAACGGACCGGTTCTCCCGTCGGGAGTCGGGCCTGTGCCCCTGCTGGGAGGCCAAGAGCCTTGCTTCGCCTGCAACGCCCCCACCCTGCCACAAGGCGGCAGACTTGGACCCAGCCGCTTCAACCCTCCAGTCTCTGCTGAACCACCCAAAAATGGAGTGTGACCGCTGCGACCTCAGTCCCCCAGAGCTCCAACCCCCACCTCTGTGAGGGAATCGGCGGCCTCCTGTCCTTGGCGTCCGCAAGAGGCATTCACCTGCGGTGAACCTGGGCCTCGGGCGAGCAGGGCCAGGCCCCATGGTAGGAGCCCGGGGAGGCAATGGCAGCCTCTGCGGCCAGGCCTCGGGCTCTCCCCGGGGCTCTCTCGGGGCACGGGCACCATCTCTCGCCTTGAGAGTGCCCACGCCGTCCCCTGAGCCCCGCGAGACACCTGCTTCCCGTGATGAGAGGCCCGCTGCCTCCGTGGAGCTTGGAACTCTGGGGCCGGGCTGCGGGTCACTGGGCTAAGTGGCTGGAAAGGCGCAGACCCCTCCGTCCCGACCGCCCCACTGCGAAGGACAGGGGGCAGGCCCCCAGGAGATGGCTTTGGTCGAGCCGCGGCTGGCCGGTTTCGGGCCAAGACGCG
This sequence comes from Desmodus rotundus, assembly GCF_022682495.2. Taxonomy (NCBI): domain Eukaryota; kingdom Metazoa; phylum Chordata; class Mammalia; order Chiroptera; family Phyllostomidae; genus Desmodus; species Desmodus rotundus. The sequence goes on from NW_026527330.1 coordinate 37,419, forward strand.
GGACCCGGCAGGCTCAGGGCAGGCAGCCCCACCAGAAGCCTCCCTCGGGGCAACGGGCCCCACCCTGGACATATCAGGCCTGCTCCACAGGGTCCCTGGGGTCGTGTCCGTGGAACTGGAAGCTCTCCCCGCCACCCGGAGGTCCGTTCCTTTTCCCGTGGACCACACTTGCCAGCCCGTCTCCCACCCCGGCACAGGCAGAGTGCCAGGGAACAACTAGGGACCTGGGGACGGGAAGAGGGGCCGGCCACGGTTCCGCGCCAGGTGGGGCGGGCCCGGGCGGGCGGGACCCACGCCCAGGGACCCGGTCTCCCGGGGGGTCTCGGGCCTGAGTCCTGCCTGCGGGGCTAAGAGTCTTTCTTGGCTCCAACGGGCCCACCCGGCCCCGAGGCGGCAAACTTGCACCGAGACGCTTCTACTCTCTAAAGTCTGGGCTCAACTTCGCCAGAAGGGACTGTGTCCGCTGCGACCTGGGTCCCACAGAGCTCGAACCCCCCTCCCCGTGAAGGCATCCGCGGCCTGTGGTCCTTGGTGTCCGCAAAAGGCATTCACCTGCGGAGAACCTGGGCCCAGGTGAGCGGGACCAGGCCCCACGGCAGGAGCCTGGGGAGGCCACTGGAGCCACGGGGGCCAGGGCTGGGCATTTTCCCGGGTGCTCTCTCGGGTCCCAGGCGCCCTCTCTCGCCCGGGGAGTGCCCACGCCGTCCCCTGACCCCCGCAGGACGCCTGCATCCCGCCATAAGCGGCCCACCTCCTCCATGGAGCTCGGACACATGGGGCCGGGGTGCGAGCAACTGGCCTACGTGGCGGCAAACCCGCAGACCCCTCCGTCCCGTCCCCACCACCGCGAAGATCCCCCTGTTCTTCCATCCGTAAAGGGGTCCCCCTTTACGGATGGAAGAACAGGGGGGAGGCCCCCAGGAGATGGCTTTTGTCCGAGCAGCGGCTGGGTGGTTTCGGGCCAAGAGGCGGGGCCGCGCAGGCGCAAGCAGGCCCCCCCACCCCACGAGCATCCCTCCGGGGCAACGGGCCCCCCCCCCTCCCCTTGAGATATCAGGCCAGGTTCACAGGGTCCCTGGGCTGCTGTCAGAGTTAAGGGAAGCCCTCCCTGCCACCCACAGGACCAAGCGTTTTCCCCCGTGGACCACACGTCCCAGCAGCTCTCCCACCCCCGCAGAGGCAGAGTGCCCGGGAAGAACTAGGGACGTGGGGCCGGGAAGAGGGGCCGGGAAGAGGGGCCGGCCACGGTTCCGCGCCAGGTGGAGCGGGTCCGGGCGGGCGGATCCCTGGTCAACGGACCGGTTCTCCCGTCGGGAGTCGGGCCTGTGCCCCTGCTGGGAGGCCAAGAGCCTTGCTTCGCCTGCAACGCCCCCACCCTGCCACAAGGCGGCAGACTTGGACCCAGCCGCTTCAACCCTCCAGTCTCTGCTGAACCACCCAAAAATGGAGTGTGACCGCTGCGACCTCAGTCCCCCAGAGCTCCAACCCCCACCTCTGTGAGGGAATCGGCGGCCTCCTGTCCTTGGCGTCCGCAAGAGGCATTCACCTGCGGTGAACCTGGGCCTCGGGCGAGCAGGGCCAGGCCCCATGGTAGGAGCCCGGGGAGGCAATGGCAGCCTCTGCGGCCAGGCTTCGGGCTCTCCCCGGGGCTCTCTCGGGGCACGGGCACCGTCTCTCGCCTTGAGAGTGCCCACGCCGTCCCCTGAGCCCCGCGAGACACCTGCTTCCCGTGATGAGAGGCCCGCTGCCTCCGTGGAGCTTGGAACTCTGGGGCCGGGCTGCGGGTCACTGGGCTAAGTGGCTGGAAAGGCGCAGACCCCTCCGTCCCGACTGCCCCACTGCGAAGGACAGGGGGCAGGCCCCCAGGAGATGGCTTTGGTCGAGCCGCGGCTGGCCGGTTTCGGGCCAAGACGCGGGACCCGGCAGGCTCAGGGCAGGCAGCCCCACCAGAAGCCTCCCTCGGGGCACCGGGCCCCACCCTGGACATATCAGGCCTGCTCCACAGGGTCCCTGGGGTCGTGTCCGTGGAACTGGAAGCTCTCCCCGCCACCCGGAGGTCCGTTCCTTTTCCCGTGGACCACACTTGCCAGCCCGTCTCCCACCCCGGCACAGGCAGAGTGCCAGGGAACAACTAGGGACCTGGGGACGGGAAGAGGGGCCGGCCACGGTTCCGCGCCAGGTGGGGCGGGCCCGGGCGGGCGGGACCCACGCCCAGGGACCCGGTCTCCCGGGGGGTCTCGGGCCTGAGTCCTGCCTGCGGGGCTAAGAGTCTTTCTTGGCTCCAACGGGCCCACCCGGCCCCGAGGCGGCAAACTTGCACCGAGACGCTTCTACTCTCTAAAGTCTGGGCTCAACTTCGCCAGAAGGGACTGTGTCCGCTGCGACCTGGGTCCCACAGAGCTCGAACCCCCCTCCCCGTGAAGGCATCAGCGGCCTGTGGTCCTTGGTGTCCGCAAAAGGCATTCACCTGCGGAGAACCTGGGCCCAGGTGAGCGGGACCAGGCCCCACGGCAGGAGCCTGGGGAGGCCACTGGAGCCACGGGGGCCAGGGCTGGGCATTTTCCCGGGTGCTCTCTCGGGTCCCAGGCGCCCTCTCTCGCCCGGGGAGTGCCCACGCCGTCCCCTGACCCCCGCAGGACGCCTGCATCCCGCCATAAGCGGCCCACCTCCTCCATGGAGCTCGGACACATGGGGCCGGGGTGCGAGCAACTGGCCTACGTGGCGGCAAACCCGCAGACCCCTCCGTCCCGTCCCCACCACCGCGAAGATCCCCCTGTTCTTCCATCCGTAAAGGGGTCCCCCTTTACGGATGGAAGAACAGGGGGGAGGCCCCCAGGAGATGGCTTTTGTCCGAGCAGCGGCTGGGTGGTTTCGGGCCAGGAGGCGGGGCCGCGCAGGCGCAAGCAGGCCCCCCCACCCCACGAGCATCCCTCCGGGGCAACGGCCCCCCCCCCCTCCCCTTGAGATATCAGGCCAGGTTCACAGGGTCCCTGGGCTGCTGTCAGAGTTAAGGGAAGCCCTCCCTGCCACCCACAGGACCAAGCGTTTTCCCCCGTGGACCACACGTCCCAGCAGCTCTCCCACCCCCGCAGAGGCAGAGTGCCCGGGAAGAACTAGGGACGTGGGGCCGGGAAGAGGGGCCGGGAAGAGGGGCCGGCCACGGTTCCGCGCCAGGTGGAGCGGGTCCGGGCGGGCGGATCCCTGGTCAACGGACCGGTTCTCCCGTCGGGAGTCGGGCCTGTGCCCCTGCTGGGAGGCCAAGAGCCTTGCTTCGCCTGCAACGCCCCCACCCTGCCACAAGGCGGCAGACTTGGACCCAGCCGCTTCAACCCTCCAGTCTCTGCTGAACCACCCAAAAATGGAGTGTGACCGCTGCGACCTCAGTCCCCCAGAGCTCCAACCCCCACCTCTGTGAGGGAATCGGCGGCCTCCTGTCCTTGGCGTCCGCAAGAGGCATTCACCTGCGGTGAACCTGGGCCTCGGGCGAGCAGGGCCAGGCCCCATGGTAGGAGCCCGGGGAGGCAATGGCAGCCTCTGCGGCCAGGCTTCGGGCTCTCCCCGGGGCTCTCTCGGGGCACGGGCACCGTCTCTCGCCTTGAGAGTGCCCACGCCGTCCCCTGAGCCCCGCGAGACACCTGCTTCCCGTGATGAGAGGCCCGCTGCCTCCGTGGAGCTTGGAACTCTGGGGCCGGGCTGCGGGTCACTGGGCTAAGTGGCTGGAAAGGCGCAGACCCCTCCGTCCCGACTGCCCCACTGCGAAGGACAGGGGGCAGGCCCCCAGGAGATGGCTTTGGTCGAGCCGCGGCTGGCCGGTTTCGGGCCAAGACGCGGGACCCGGCAGGCTCAGGGCAGGCAGCCCCACCAGAAGCCTCCCTCGGGGCACCGGGCCCCACCCTGGACATATCAGGCCTGCTCCACAGGGTCCCTGGGGTCGTGTCCGTGGAACTGGAAGCTCTCCCCGCCACCCGGAGGTCCGTTCCTTTTCCCGTGGACCACACTTGCCAGCCCGTCTCCCACCCCGGCACAGGCAGAGTGCCAGGGAACAACTAGGGACCTGGGGACGGGAAGAGGGGCCGGCCACGGTTCCGCGCCAGGTGGGGCGGGCCCGGGCGGGCGGGACCCACGCCCAGGGACCCGGTCTCCCGGGGGGTCTCGGGCCTGAGTCCTGCCTGCGGGGCTAAGAGTCTTTCTTGGCTCCAACGGGCCCACCCGGCCCCGAGGCGGCAAACTTGCACCGAGACGCTTCTACTCTCTAAAGTCTGGGCTCAACTTCGCCAGAAGGGACTGTGTCCGCTGCGACCTGGGTCCCACAGAGCTCGAACCCCCCTCCCCGTGAAGGCATCAGCGGCCTGTGGTCCTTGGTGTCCGCAAAAGGCATTCACCTGCGGAGAACCTGGGCCCAGGTGAGCGGGACCAGGCCCCACGGCAGGAGCCTGGGGAGGCCACTGGAGCCACGGGGGCCAGGGCTGGGCATTTTCCCGGGTGCTCTCTCGGGTCCCAGGCGCCCTCTCTCGCCCGGGGAGTGCCCACGCCGTCCCCTGACCCCCGCAGGACGCCTGCATCCCGCCATAAGCGGCCCACCTCCTCCATGGAGCTCGGACACATGGGGCCGGGGTGCGAGCAACTGGCCTACGTGGCGGCAAACCCGCAGACCCCTCCGTCCCGTCCCCACCACCGCGAAGATCCCCCTGTTCTTCCATCCGTAAAGGGGTCCCCCTTTACGGATGGAAGAACAGGGGGGAGGCCCCCAGGAGATGGCTTTTGTCCGAGCAGCGGCTGGGTGGTTTCGGGCCAGGAGGCGGGGCCGCGCAGGCGCAAGCAGGCCCCCCCACCCCACGAGCATCCCTCCGGGGCAACGGCCCCCCCCCCCCTCCCCTTGAGATATCAGGCCAGGTTCACAGGGTCCCTGGGCTGCTGTCAGAGTTAAGGGAAGCCCTCCCTGCCACCCACAGGACCAAGCGTTTTCCCCCGTGGACCACACGTCCCAGCAGCTCTCCCACCCCCGCAGAGGCAGAGTGCCCGGGAAGAACTAGGGACGTGGGGCCGGGAAGAGGGGCCGGGAAGAGGGGCCGGCCACGGTTCCGCGCCAGGTGGAGCGGGTCCGGGCGGGCGGATCCCTGGTCAACGGACCGGTTCTCCCGTCGGGAGTCGGGCCTGTGCCCCTGCTGGGAGGCCAAGAGCCTTGCTTCGCCTGCAACGCCCCCACCCTGCCACAAGGCGGCAGACTTGGACCCAGCCGCTTCAACCCTCCAGTCTCTGCTGAACCACCCAAAAATGGAGTGTGACCGCTGCGACCTCAGTCCCCCAGAGCTCCAACCCCCACCTCTGTGAGGGAATCGGCGGCCTCCTGTCCTTGGCGTCCGCAAGAGGCATTCACCTGCGGTGAACCTGGGCCTCGGGCGAGCAGGGCCAGGCCCCATGGTAGGAGCCCGGGGAGGCAATGGCAGCCTCTGCGGCCAGGCCTCGGGCTCTCCCCGGGGCTCTCTCGGGGCACGGGCACCATCTCTCGCCTTGAGAGTGCCCACGCCGTCCCCTGAGCCCCGCGAGACACCTGCTTCCCGTGATGAGAGGCCCGCTGCCTCCGTGGAGCTTGGAACTCTGGGGCCGGGCTGCGGGTCACTGGGCTAAGTGGCTGGAAAGGCGCAGACCCCTCCGTCCCGACCGCCCCACTGCGAAGGACAGGGGGCAGGCCCCCAGGAGATGGCTTTGGTCGAGCCGCGGCTGGCCGGTTTCGGGCCAAGACGCGGGACCCGGCAGGCTCAGGGCAGGCAGCCCCACCAGAAGCCTCCCTCGGGGCAACGGGCCCCACCCTGGACATATCAGGCCTGCTCCACAGGGTCCCTGGGGTCGTGTCCGTGGAACTGGAAGCTCTCCCCGCCACCCGGAGGTCCGTTCCTTTTCCCGTGGACCACACTTGCCAGCCCGTCTCCCACCCCGGCACAGGCAGAGTGCCAGGGAACAACTAGGGACCTGGGGACGGGAAGAGGGGCCGGCCACGGTTCCGCGCCAGGTGGGGCGGGCCCGGGCGGGCGGGACCCACGCCCAGGGACCCGGTCTCCCGGGGGGTCTCGGGCCTGAGTCCTGCCTGCGGGGCTAAGAGTCTTTCTTGGCTCCAACGGGCCCACCCGGCCCCGAGGCGGCAAACTTGCACCGAGACGCTTCTACTCTCTAAAGTCTGGGCTCAACTTCGCCAGAAGGGACTGTGTCCGCTGCGACCTGGGTCCCACAGAGCTCGAACCCCCCTCCCCGTGAAGGCATCAGCGGCCTGTGGTCCTTGGTGTCCGCAAAAGGCATTCACCTGCGGAGAACCTGGGCCCAGGTGAGCGGGACCAGGCCCCACGGCAGGAGCCTGGGGAGGCCACTGGAGCCACGGGGGCCAGGGCTGGGCATTTTCCCGGGTGCTCTCTCGGGTCCCAGGCGCCCTCTCTCGCCCGGGGAGTGCCCACGCCGTCCCCTGACCCCCGCAGGACGCCTGCATCCCGCCATAAGCGGCCCACCTCCTCCATGGAGCTCGGACACATGGGGCCGGGGTGCGAGCAACTGGCCTACGTGGCGGCAAACCCGCAGACCCCTCCGTCCCGTCCCCACCACCGCGAAGATCCCCCTGTTCTTCCATCCGTAAAGGGGTCCCCCTTTACGGATGGAAGAACAGGGGGGAGGCCCCCAGGAGATGGCTTTTGTCCGAGCAGCGGCTGGGTGGTTTCGGGCCAGGAGGCGGGGCCGCGCAGGCGCAAGCAGGCCCCCCCACCCCACGAGCATCCCTCCCGGGCAACGGGCCCCCCCCCCCTCCCCTTGAGATATCAGGCCAGGTTCACAGGGTCCCTGGGCTGCTGTCAGAGTTAAGGGAAGCCCTCCCTGCCACCCACAGGACCAAGCGTTTTCCCCCGTGGACCACACGTCCCAGCAGCTCTCCCACCCCCGCAGAGGCAGAGTGCCCGGGAAGAACTAGGGACGTGGGGCCGGGAAGAGGGGCCGGGAAGAGGGGCCGGCCACGGTTCCGCGCCAGGTGGAGCGGGTCCGGGCGGGCGGATCCCTGGTCAACGGACCGGTTCTCCCGTCGGGAGTCGGGCCTGTGCCCCTGCTGGGAGGCCAAGAGCCTTGCTTCGCCTGCAACGCCCCCACCCTGCCACAAGGCGGCAGACTTGGACCCAGCCGCTTCAACCCTCCAGTCTCTGCTGAACCACCCAAAAATGGAGTGTGACCGCTGCGACCTCAGTCCCCCAGAGCTCCAACCCCCACCTCTGTGAGGGAATCGGCGGCCTCCTGTCCTTGGCGTCCGCAAGAGGCATTCACCTGCGGTGAACCTGGGCCTCGGGCGAGCAGGGCCAGGCCCCATGGTAGGAGCCCGGGGAGGCAATGGCAGCCTCTGCGGCCAGGCCTCGGGCTCTCCCCGGGGCTCTCTCGGGGCACGGGCACCATCTCTCGCCTTGAGAGTGCCCACGCCGTCCCCTGAGCCCCGCGAGACACCTGCTTCCCGTGATGAGAGGCCCGCTGCCTCCGTGGAGCTTGGAACTCTGGGGCCGGGCTGCGGGTCACTGGGCTAAGTGGCTGGAAAGGCGCAGACCCCTCCGTCCCGACCGCCCCACTGCGAAGGACAGGGGGCAGGCCCCCAGGAGATGGCTTTGGTCGAGCCGCGGCTGGCCGGTTTCGGGCCAAGACGCGGGACCCGGCAGGCTCAGGGCAGGCAGCCCCACCAGAAGCCTCCCTCGGGGCAACGGGCCCCACCCTGGACATATCAGGCCTGCTCCACAGGGTCCCTGGGGTCGTGTCCGTGGAACTGGAAGCTCTCCCCGCCACCCGGAGGTCCGTTCCTTTTCCCGTGGACCACACTTGCCAGCCCGTCTCCCACCCCGGCACAGGCAGAGTGCCAGGGAACAACTAGGGACCTGGGGACGGGAAGAGGGGCCGGCCACGGTTCCGCGCCAGGTGGGGCGGGCCCGGGCGGGCGGGACCCACGCCCAGGGACCCGGTCTCCCGGGGGGTCTCGGGCCTGAGTCCTGCCTGCGGGGCTAAGAGTCTTTCTTGGCTCCAACGGGCCCACCCGGCCCCGAGGCGGCAAACTTGCACCGAGACGCTTCTACTCTCTAAAGTCTGGGCTCAACTTCGCCAGAAGGGACTGTGTCCGCTGCGACCTGGGTCCCACAGAGCTCGAACCCCCCTCCCCGTGAAGGCATCCGCGGCCTGTGGTCCTTGGTGTCCGCAAAAGGCATTCACCTGCGGAGAACCTGGGCCCAGGTGAGCGGGACCAGGCCCCACGGCAGGAGCCTGGGGAGGCCACTGGAGCCACGGGGGCCAGGGCTGGGCATTTTCCCGGGTGCTCTCTCGGGTCCCAGGCGCCCTCTCTCGCCCGGGGAGTGCCCACGCCGTCCCCTGACCCCCGCAGGACGCCTGCATCCCGCCATAAGCGGCCCACCTCCTCCATGGAGCTCGGACACATGGGGCCGGGGTGCGAGCAACTGGCCTACGTGGCGGCAAACCCGCAGACCCCTCCGTCCCGTCCCCACCACCGCGAAGATCCCCCTGTTCTTCCATCCGTAAAGGGGTCCCCCTTTACGGATGGAAGAACAGGGGGGAGGCCCCCAGGAGATGGCTTTTGTCCGAGCAGCGGCTGGGTGGTTTCGGGCCAGGAGGCGGGGCCGCGCAGGCGCAAGCAGGCCCCCCCACCCCACGAGCATCCCTCCCGGGCAACGGGCCCCCCCCCCCTCCCCTTGAGATATCAGGCCAGGTTCACAGGGTCCCTGGGCTGCTGTCAGAGTTCAGGGAAGCCCTCTCTGCCACCCACAGGACCAAGCGTTTTCCCCCGTGGACCACACGTCCCAGCAGCTCTCCCACCCCCGCAGAGGCAGAGTGCCCGGGAAGAACTAGGGACGTGGGGCCGGGAAGAGGGGCCGGGAAGAGGGGCCGGCCACGGTTCCGCGCCAGGTGGAGCGGGTCCGGGCGGGCGGATCCCTGGTCAACGGACCGGTTCTCCCGTCGGGAGTCGGGCCTGTGCCCCTGCTGGGAGGCCAAGAGCCTTGCTTCGCCTGCAACGCCCCCACCCTGCCACAAGGCGGCAGACTTGGACCCAGCCGCTTCAACCCTCCAGTCTCTGCTGAACCACCCAAAAATGGAGTGTGACCGCTGCGACCTCAGTCCCCCAGAGCTCCAACCCCCACCTCTGTGAGGGAATCGGCGGCCTCCTGTCCTTGGCGTCCGCAAGAGGCATTCACCTGCGGTGAACCTGGGCCTCGGGCGAGCAGGGCCAGGCCCCATGGTAGGAGCCCGGGGAGGCAATGGCAGCCTCTGCGGCCAGGCCTCGGGCTCTCCCCGGGGCTCTCTCGGGGCACGGGCACCGTCTCTCGCCTTGAGAGTGCCCACGCCGTCCCCTGAGCCCCGCGAGACACCTGCTTCCCGTGATGAGAGGCCCGCTGCCTCCGTGGAGCTTGGAACTCTGGGGCCGGGCTGCGGGTCACTGGGCTAAGTGGCTGGAAAGGCGCAGACCCCTCCGTCCCGACCGCCCCACTGCGAAGGACAGGGGGCAGGCCCCCAGGAGATGGCTTTGGTCGAGCCGCGGCTGGCCGGTTTCGGGCCAAGACGCGGGACCCGGCAGGCTCAGGGCAGGCAGCCCCACCAGAAGCCTCCCTCGGGGCAACGGGCCCCACCCTGGACATATCAGGCCTGCTCCACAGGGTCCCTGGGGTCGTGTCCGTGGAACTGGAAGCTCTCCCCGCCACCCGGAGGTCCGTTCCTTTTCCCGTGGACCACACTTGCCAGCCCGTCTCCCACCCCGGCACAGGCAGAGTGCCAGGGAACAACTAGGGACCTGGGGACGGGAAGAGGGGCCGGCCACGGTTCCGCGCCAGGTGGGGCGGGCCCGGGCGGGCGGGACCCACGCCCAGGGACCCGGTCTCCCGGGGGGTCTCGGGCCTGAGTCCTGCCTGCGGGGCTAAGAGTCTTTCTTGGCTCCAACGGGCCCACCCGGCCCCGAGGCGGCAAACTTGCACCGAGACGCTTCTACTCTCTAAAGTCTGGGCTCAACTTCGCCAGAAGGGACTGTGTCCGCTGCGACCTGGGTCCCACAGAGCTCGAACCCCCCTCCCCGTGAAGGCATCCGCGGCCTGTGGTCCTTGGTGTCCGCAAAAGGCATTCACCTGCGGAGAACCTGGGCCCAGGTGAGCGGGACCAGGCCCCACGGCAGGAGCCTGGGGAGGCCACTGGAGCCACGGGGGCCAGGGCTGGGCATTTTCCCGGGTGCTCTCTCGGGTCCCAGGCGCCCTCTCTCGCCCGGGGAGTGCCCACGCCGTCCCCTGACCCCCGCAGGACGCCTGCATCCCGCCATAAGCGGCCCACCTCCTCCATGGAGCTCGGACACATGGGGCCGGGGTGCGAGCAACTGGCCTACGTGGCGGCAAACCCGCAGACCCCTCCGTCCCGTCCCCACCACCGCGAAGATCCCCCTGTTCTTCCATCCGTAAAGGGGTCCCCCTTTACGGATGGAAGAACAGGGGGGAGGCCCCCAGGAGATGGCTTTTGTCCGAGCAGCGGCTGGGTGGTTTCGGGCCAAGAGGCGGGGCCGCGCAGGCGCAAGCAGGCCCCCCCACCCCACGAGCATCCCTCCGGGGCAACGGGCCCCCCCCCTCCCCTTGAGATATCAGGCCAGGTTCACAGGGTCCCTGGGCTGCTGTCAGAGTTAAGGGAAGCCCTCCCTGCCACCCACAGGACCAAGCGTTTTCCCCCGTGGACCACACGTCCCAGCAGCTCTCCCACCCCCGCAGAGGCAGAGTGCCCGGGAAGAACTAGGGACGTGGGGCCGGGAAGAGGGGCCGGGAAGAGGGGCCGGCCACGGTTCCGCGCCAGGTGGAGCGGGTCCGGGCGGGCGGATCCCTGGTCAACGGACCGGTTCTCCCGTCGGGAGTCGGGCCTGTGCCCCTGCTGGGAGGCCAAGAGCCTTGCTTCGCCTGCAACGCCCCCACCCTGCCACAAGGCGGCAGACTTGGACCCAGCCGCTTCAACCCTCCAGTCTCTGCTGAACCACCCAAAAATGGAGTGTGACCGCTGCGACCTCAGTCCCCCAGAGCTCCAACCCCCACCTCTGTGAGGGAATCGGCGGCCTCCTGTCCTTGGCGTCCGCAAGAGGCATTCACCTGCGGTGAACCTGGGCCTCGGGCGAGCAGGGCCAGGCCCCATGGTAGGAGCCCGGGGAGGCAATGGCAGCCTCTGCGGCCAGGCTTCGGGCTCTCCCCGGGGCTCTCTCGGGGCACGGGCACCGTCTCTCGCCTTGAGAGTGCCCACGCCGTCCCCTGAGCCCCGCGAGACACCTGCTTCCCGTGATGAGAGGCCCGCTGCCTCCGTGGAGCTTGGAACTCTGGGGCCGGGCTGCGGGTCACTGGGCTAAGTGGCTGGAAAGGCGCAGACCCCTCCGTCCCGACTGCCCCACTGCGAAGGACAGGGGGCAGGCCCCCAGGAGATGGCTTTGGTCGAGCCGCGGCTGGCCGGTTTCGGGCCAAGACGCGGGACCCGGCAGGCTCAGGGCAGGCAGCCCCACCAGAAGCCTCCCTCAGGGCACCGGGCCCCACCCTGGACATATCAGGCCTGCTCCACAGGGTCCCTGGGGTCGTGTCCGTGGAACTGGAAGCTCTCCCCGCCACCCGGAGGTCCGTTCCTTTTCCCGTGGACCACACTTGCCAGCCCGTCTCCCACCCCGGCACAGGCAGAGTGCCAGGGAACAACTAGGGACCTGGGGACGGGAAGAGGGGCCGGCCACGGTTCCGCGCCAGGTGGGGCGGGCCCGGGCGGGCGGGACCCACGCCCAGGGACCCGGTCTCCCGGGGGGGTCTCGGGCCTGAGTCCTGCCTGCGGGGCTAAGAGTCTTTCTTGGCTCCAACGGGCCCACCCGGCCCCGAGGCGGCAAACTTGCACCGAGACGCTTCTACTCTCTAAAGTCTGGGCTCAACTTCGCCAGAAGGGACTGTGTCCGCTGCGACCTGGGTCCCACAGAGCTCGAACCCCCCTCCCCGTGAAGGCATCCGCGGCCTGTGGTCCTTGGTGTCCGCAAAAGGCATTCACCTGCGGAGAACCTGGGCCCAGGTGAGCGGGACCAGGCCCCACGGCAGGAGCCTGGGGAGGCCACTGGAGCCACGGGGGCCAGGGCTGGGCATTTTCCCGGGTGCTCTCTCGGGTCCCAGGCGCCCTCTCTCGCCCGGGGAGTGCCCACGCCGTCCCCTGACCCCCGCAGGACGCCTGCATCCCGCCATAAGCGGCCCACCTCCTCCATGGAGCTCGGACACATGGGGCCGGGGTGCGAGCAACTGGCCTACGTGGCGGCAAACCCGCAGACCCCTCCGTCCCGTCCCCACCACCGCGAAGATCCCCCTGTTCTTCCATCCGTAAAGGGGTCCCCCTTTACGGATGGAAGAACAGGGGGGAGGCCCCCAGGAGATGGCTTTTGTCCGAGCAGCGGCTGGGTGGTTTCGGGCCAGGAGGCGGGGCCGCGCAGGCGCAAGCAGGCCCCCCCACCCCACGAGCATCCCTCCGGGGCAACGGCCCCCCCCCCCTCCCCTTGAGATATCAGGCCAGGTTCACAGGGTCCCTGGGCTGCTGTCAGAGTTAAGGGAAGCCCTCCCTGCCACCCACAGGACCAAGCGTTTTCCCCCGTGGACCACACGTCCCAGCAGCTCTCCCACCCCCGCAGAGGCAGAGTGCCCGGGAAGAACTAGGGACGTGGGGCCGGGAAGAGGGGCCGGGAAGAGGGGCCGGCCACGGTTCCGCGCCAGGTGGAGCGGGTCCGGGCGGGCGGATCCCTGGTCAACGGACCGGTTCTCCCGTCGGGAGTCGGGCCTGTGCCCCTGCTGGGAGGCCAAGAGCCTTGCTTCGCCTGCAACGCCCCCACCCTGCCACAAGGCGGCAGACTTGGACCCAGCCGCTTCAACCCTCCAGTCTCTGCTGAACCACCCAAAAATGGAGTGTGACCGCTGCGACCTCAGTCCCCCAGAGCTCCAACCCCCACCTCTGTGAGGGAATCGGCGGCCTCCTGTCCTTGGCGTCCGCAAGAGGCATTCACCTGCGGTGAACCTGGGCCTCGGGCGAGCAGGGCCAGGCCCCATGGTAGGAGCCCGGGGAGGCAATGGCAGCCTCTGCGGCCAGGCCTCGGGCTCTCCCCGGGGCTCTCTCGGGGCACGGGCACCATCTCTCGCCTTGAGAGTGCCCACGCCGTCCCCTGAGCCCCGCGAGACACCTGCTTCCCGTGATGAGAGGCCCGCTGCCTCCGTGGAGCTTGGAACTCTGGGGCCGGGCTGCGGGTCACTGGGCTAAGTGGCTGGAAAGGCGCAGACCCCTCCGTCCCGACCGCCCCACTGCGAAGGACAGGGGGCAGGCCCCCAGGAGATGGCTTTGGTCGAGCCGCGGCTGGCCGGTTTCGGGCCAAGACGCGGGACCCGGCAGGCTCAGGGCAGGCAGCCCCACCAGAAGCCTCCCTCGGGGCAACGGGCCCCACCCTGGACATATCAGGCCTGCTCCACAGGGTCCCTGGGGTCGTGTCCGTGGAACTGGAAGCTCTCCCCGCCACCCGGAGGTCCGTTCCTTTTCCCGTGGACCACACTTGCCAGCCCGTCTCCCACCCCGGCACAGGCAGAGTGCCAGGGAACAACTAGGGACCTGGGGACGGGAAGAGGGGCCGGCCACGGTTCCGCGCCAGGTGGGGCGGGCCCGGGCGGGCGGGACCCACGCCCAGGGACCCGGTCTCCCGGGGGGTCTCGGGCCTGAGTCCTGCCTGCGGGGCTAAGAGTCTTTCTTGGCTCCAACGGGCCCACCCGGCCCCGAGGCGGCAAACTTGCACCGAGACGCTTCTACTCTCTAAAGTCTGGGCTCAACTTCGCCAGAAGGGACTGTGTCCGCTGCGACCTGGGTCCCACAGAGCTCGAACCCCCCTCCCCGTGAAGGCATCCGCGGCCTGTGGTCCTTGGTGTCCGCAAAAGGCATTCACCTGCGGAGAACCTGGGCCCAGGTGAGCGGGACCAGGCCCCACGGCAGGAGCCTGGGGAGGCCACTGGAGCCACGGGGGCCAGGGCTGGGCATTTTCCCGGGTGCTCTCTCGGGTCCCAGGCGCCCTCTCTCGCCCGGGGAGTGCCCACGCCGTCCCCTGACCCCCGCAGGACGCCTGCATCCCGCCATAAGCGGCCCACCTCCTCCATGGAGCTCGGACACATGGGGCCGGGGTGCGAGCAACTGGCCTACGTGGCGGCAAACCCGCAGACCCCTCCGTCCCGTCCCCACCACCGCGAAGATCCCCCTGTTCTTCCATCCGTAAAGGGGTCCCCCTTTACGGATGGAAGAACAGGGGGGAGGCCCCCAGGAGATGGCTTTTGTCCGAGCAGCGGCTGGGTGGTTTCGGGCCAGGAGGCGGGGCCGCGCAGGCGCAAGCAGGCCCCCCCACCCCACGAGCATCCCTCCCGGGCAACGGGCCCCCCCCCCCTCCCCTTGAGATATCAGGCCAGGTTCACAGGGTCCCTGGGCTGCTGTCAGAGTTAAGGGAAGCCCTCCCTGCCACCCACAGGACCAAGCGTTTTCCCCCGTGGACCACACGTCCCAGCAGCTCTCCCACCCCCGCAGAGGCAGAGTGCCCGGGAAGAACTAGGGACGTGGGGCCGGGAAGAGGGGCCGGGAAGAGGGGCCGGCCACGGTTCCGCGCCAGGTGGAGCGGGTCCGGGCGGGCGGATCCCTGGTCAACGGACCGGTTCTCCCGTCGGGAGTCGGGCCTGTGCCCCTGCTGGGAGGCCAAGAGCCTTGCTTCGCCTGCAACGCCCCCACCCTGCCACAAGGCGGCAGACTTGGACCCAGCCGCTTCAACCCTCCAGTCTCTGCTGAACCACCCAAAAATGGAGTGTGACCGCTGCGACCTCAGTCCCCCAGAGCTCCAACCCCCACCTCTGTGAGGGAATCGGCGGCCTCCTGTCCTTGGCGTCCGCAAGAGGCATTCACCTGCGGTGAACCTGGGCCTCGGGCGAGCAGGGCCAGGCCCCATGGTAGGAGCCCGGGGAGGCAATGGCAGCCTCTGCGGCCAGGCCTCGGGCTCTCCCCGGGGCTCTCTCGGGGCACGGGCACCTTCTCTCGTCTTGAGAGTGCCCACGCCGTCCCCTGAGCCCCGCGAGACACCTG
This sequence comes from Desmodus rotundus, assembly GCF_022682495.2. Taxonomy (NCBI): domain Eukaryota; kingdom Metazoa; phylum Chordata; class Mammalia; order Chiroptera; family Phyllostomidae; genus Desmodus; species Desmodus rotundus. Next base: position 52,551 of record NW_026527330.1, read on the forward strand.
CTTCCCGTGATGAGAGGCCCGCTGCCTCCGTGGAGCTTGGAACTCTGGGGCCGGGCTGCGGGTCACTGGGCTAAGTGGCTGGAAAGGCGCAGACCCCTCCGTCCCGACCGCCCCACTGCGAAGGACAGGGGGCAGGCCCCCAGGAGATGGCTTTGGTCGAGCCGCGGCTGGCCGGTTTCGGGCCAAGACGCGGGACCCGGCAGGCTCAGGGCAGGCAGCCCCACCAGAAGCCTCCCTCGGGGCAACGGGCCCCACCCTGGACATATCAGGCCTGCTCCACAGGGTCCCTGGGGTCGTGTCCGTGGAACTGGAAGCTCTCCCCGCCACCCGGAGGTCCGTTCCTTTTCCCGTGGACCACACTTGCCAGCCCGTCTCCCACCCCGGCACAGGCAGAGTGCCAGGGAACAACTAGGGACCTGGGGACGGGAAGAGGGGCCGGCCACGGTTCCGCGCCAGGTGGGGCGGGCCCGGGCGGGCGGGACCCACGCCCAGGGACCCGGTCTCCCGGGGGGTCTCGGGCCTGAGTCCTGCCTGCGGGGCTAAGAGTCTTTCTTGGCTCCAACGGGCCCACCCGGCCCCGAGGCGGCAAACTTGCACCGAGACGCTTCTACTCTCTAAAGTCTGGGCTCAACTTCGCCAGAAGGGACTGTGTCCGCTGCGACCTGGGTCCCACAGAGCTCGAACCCCCCTCCCCGTGAAGGCATCCGCGGCCTGTGGTCCTTGGTGTCCGCAAAAGGCATTCACCTGCGGAGAACCTGGGCCCAGGTGAGCGGGACCAGGCCCCACGGCAGGAGCCTGGGGAGGCCACTGGAGCCACGGGGGCCAGGGCTGGGCATTTTCCCGGGTGCTCTCTCGGGTCCCAGGCGCCCTCTCTCGCCCGGGGAGTGCCCACGCCGTCCCCTGACCCCCGCAGGACGCCTGCATCCCGCCATAAGCGGCCCACCTCCTCCATGGAGCTCGGACACATGGGGCCGGGGTGCGAGCAACTGGCCTACGTGGCGGCAAACCCGCAGACCCCTCCGTCCCGTCCCCACCACCGCGAAGATCCCCCTGTTCTTCCATCCATAAAGGGGTCCCCCTTTACGGATGGAAGAACAGGGGGGAGGCCCCCAGGAGATGGCTTTTGTCCGAGCAGCGGCTGGGTGGTTTCGGGCCAGGAGGCGGGGCCGCGCAGGCGCAAGCAGGCCCCCCCACCCCACGAGCATCCCTCCCGGGCAACGGGCCCCCCCCCCCTCCCCTTGAGATATCAGGCCAGGTTCACAGGGTCCCTGGGCTGCTGTCAGAGTTAAGGGAAGCCCTCCCTGCCACCCACAGGACCAAGCGTTTTCCCCCGTGGACCACACGTCCCAGCAGCTCTCCCACCCCCGCAGAGGCAGAGTGCCCGGGAAGAACTAGGGACGTGGGGCCGGGAAGAGGGGCCGGGAAGAGGGGCCGGCCACGGTTCCGCGCCAGGTGGAGCGGGTCCGGGCGGGCGGATCCCTGGTCAACGGACCGGTTCTCCCGTCGGGAGTCGGGCCTGTGCCCCTGCTGGGAGGCCAAGAGCCTTGCTTCGCCTGCAACGCCCCCACCCTGCCACAAGGCGGCAGACTTGGACCCAGCCGCTTCAACCCTCCAGTCTCTGCTGAACCACCCAAAAATGGAGTGTGACCGCTGCGACCTCAGTCCCCCAGAGCTCCAACCCCCACCTCTGTGAGGGAATCGGCGGCCTCCTGTCCTTGGCGTCCGCAAGAGGCATTCACCTGCGGTGAACCTGGGCCTCGGGCGAGCAGGGCCAGGCCCCATGGTAGGAGCCCGGGGAGGCAATGGCAGCCTCTGCGGCCAGGCCTCGGGCTCTCCCCGGGGCTCTCTCGGGGCACGGGCACCGTCTCTCGCCTTGAGAGTGCCCACGCCGTCCCCTGAGCCCCGCGAGACACCTGCTTCCCGTGATGAGAGGCCCGCTGCCTCCGTGGAGCTTGGAACTCTGGGGCCGGGCTGCGGGTCACTGGGCTAAGTGGCTGGAAAGGCGCAGACCCCTCCGTCCCGACCGCCCCACTGCGAAGGACAGGGGGCAGGCCCCCAGGAGATGGCTTTGGTCGAGCCGCGGCTGGCCGGTTTCGGGCCAAGACGCGGGACCCGGCAGGCTCAGGCCAGGCAGCCCCACCAGAAGCCTCCCTCGGGGCAACGGGCCCCACCCTGGACATATCAGGCCTGCTCCACAGGGTCCCTGGGGTCGTGTCCGTGGAACTGGAAGCTCTCCCCGCCACCCGGAGGTCCGTTCCTTTTCCCGTGGACCACACTTGCCAGCCCGTCTCCCACCCCGGCACAGGCAGAGTGCCAGGGAACAACTAGGGACCTGGGGACGGGAAGAGGGGCCGGCCACGGTTCCGCGCCAGGTGGGGCGGGCCCGGGCGGGCGGGACCCACGCCCAGGGACCCGGTCTCCCGGGGGGTCTCGGGCCTGAGACCTGCCTGCGGGACTAAGAGTCTTTCTTGGCTCCAACGGGCCCACCCGGCCCCGAGGCGGCAAACTTGCACCGAGACGCTTCTACTCTCTAAAGTCTGGGCTCAACTTCGCCAGAAGGGACTGTGTCCGCTGCGACCTGGGTCCCACAGAGCTCGAACCCCCCTCCCCGTGAAGGCATCCGCGGCCTGTGGTCCTTGGTGTCCGCAAAAGGCATTCACCTGCGGAGAACCTGGGCCCAGGTGAGCGGGACCAGGCCCCACGGCAGGAGCCTGGGGAGGCCACTGGAGCCACGGGGGCCAGGGCTGGGCATTTTCCCGGGTGCTCTCTCGGGTCCCAGGCGCCCTCTCTCGCCCGGGGAGTGCCCACGCCGTCCCCTGACCCCCGCAGGACGCCTGCATCCCGCCATAAGCGGCCCACCTCCTCCATGGAGCTCGGACACATGGGGCCGGGGTGCGAGCAACTGGCCTACGTGGCGGCAAACCCGCAGACCCCTCCGTCCCGTCCCCACCACCGCGAAGATCCCCCTGTTCTTCCATCCGTAAAGGGGTCCCCCTTTACGGATGGAAGAACAGGGGGGAGGCCCCCAGGAGATGGCTTTTGTCCGAGCAGCGGCTGGGTGGTTTCGGGCCAGGAGGCGGGGCCGCGCAGGCGCAAGCAGGCCCCCCCACCCCACGAGCATCCCTCCGGGCAACGGGCCACCCCCCCCCTCCCCTTGAGATATCAGGCCAGGTTCACAGGGTCCCTGGGCTGCTGTCAGAGTTAAGGGAAGCCCTCCCTGCCACCCACAGGACCAAGCGTTTTCCCCCGTGGACCACACGTCCCAGCAGCTCTGCCACCCCCGCAGAGGCAGAGTGCCCGGGAAGAACTAGGGACGTGGGGCCGGGAAGAGGGGCCGGGAAGAGGGGCCGGCCACGGTTCCGCGCCAGGTGGAGCGGGTCCGGGCGGGCGGATCCCTGGTCAACGGACCGGTTCTCCCGTCGGGAGTCGGGCCTGTGCCCCTGCTGGGAGGCCAAGAGCCTTGCTTCGCCTGCAACGCCCCCACCCTGCCACAAGGCGGCAGACTTGGACCCAGCCGCTTCAACCCTCCAGTCTCTGCTGAACCACCCAAAAATGGAGTGTGACCGCTGCGACCTCAGTCCCCCAGAGCTCCAACCCCCACCTCTGTGAGGGAATCGGCGGCCTCCTGTCCTTGGCGTCCGCAAGAGGCATTCACCTGCGGTGAACCTGGGCCTCGGGCGAGCAGGGCCAGGCCCCATGGTAGGAGCCCGGGGAGGCAATGGCAGCCTCTGCGGCCAGGCCTCGGGCTCTCCCCGGGGCTCTCTCGGAGCACGGGCACCGTCTCTCGCCTTGAGAGTGCCCACGCCGTCCCCTGAGCCCCGCGAGACACCTGCTTCCCGTGATGAGAGGCCCGCTGCCTCCGTGGAGCTTGGAACTCTGGGGCCGGGCTGCGGGTCACTGGGCTAAGTGGCTGGAAAGGCGCAGACCCCTCCGTCCCGACCGCCCCACTGCGAAGGACAGGGAGCAGGCCCCCAGGAGATGGCTTTGGTCGAGCCGCGGCTGGCCGGTTTCGGGCCAAGACGCGGGACCCGGCAGGCTCAGGGCAGGCAGCCCCACCAGAAGCCTCCCTCGGGGCAACGGGCCCCACCCTGGACATATCAGGCCTGCTCCACAGGGTCCCTGGGGTCGTGTCCGTGGAACTGGAAGCTCTCCCCGCCACCCGGAGGTCCGTTCCTTTTCCCGTGGACCACACTTGCCAGCCCGTCTCCCACCCCGGCACAGGCAGAGTGCCAGGGAACAACTAGGGACCTGGGGACGGGAAGAGGGGCCGGCCACGGTTCCGCGCCAGGTGGGGCGGGCCCGGGCGGGCGGGACCCACGCCCAGGGACCCGGTCTCCCGGGGGGTCTCGGGCCTGAGACCTGCCTGCGGGACTAAGAGTCTTTCTTGGCTCCAACGGGCCCACCCGGCCCCGAGGCGGCAAACTTGCACCGAGACGCTTCTACTCTCTAAAGTCTGGGCTCAACTTCGCCAGAAGGGACTGTGTCCGCTGCGACCTGGGTCCCACAGAGCTCGAACCCCCCTCCCCGTGAAGGCATCCGCGGCCTGTGGTCCTTGGTGTCCGCAAAAGGCATTCACCTGCGGAGAACCTGGGCCCAGGTGAGCGGGACCAGGCCCCACGGCAGGAGCCTGGGGAGGCCACTGGAGCCACAGGGGCCAGGGCTGGGCATTTTCCCGGGTGCTCTCTCGGGTCCCAGGCGCCCTCTCTCGCCCGGGGAGTGCCCACGCCGTCCCCTGACACCCGCAGGACGCCTGCATCCCGCCATAAGCGGCCCACCTCCTCCATGGAGCTCGGACACATGGGGCCGGGGTGCGAGCAACTGGCCTACGTGGCGGCAAACCCGCAGACCCCTCCGTCCCGTCCCCACCACCGCGAAGATCCCCCTGTTCTTCCATCCGTAAAGGGGTGTGACCGCTGCGACCTCAGTCCCCCAGAGCTCCAACCCCCACCTCTGTGAGGGAATCGGCGGCCTCCTGTCCTTGGCGTCCGCAAGAGGCATTCACCTGCGGTGAACCTGGGCCTCGGGCGAGCAGGGCCAGGCCCCATGGTAGGAGCCCGGGGAGGCAATGGCAGCCTCTGCGGCCAGGCCTCGGGCTCTCCCCGGGGCTCTCTCGGGGCACGGGCACCGTCTCTCGCCTTGAGAGTGCCCACGCCGTCCCCTGAGCCCCGCGAGACACCTGCTTCCCGTGATGAGAGGCCCGCTGCCTCCGTGGAGCTTGGAACTCTGGGGCCGGGCTGCGGGTCACTGGGCTAAGTGGCTGGAAAGGCGCAGACCCCTCCGTCCCGACCGCCCCACTGCGAAGGACAGGGGGCAGGCCCCCAGGAGATGGCTTTGGTCGAGCCGCGGCTGGCCGGTTTCGGGCCAAGACGCGGGACCCGGCAGGCTCAGGCCAGGCAGCCCCACCAGAAGCCTCCCTCGGGGCAACGGGCCCCACCCTGGACATATCAGGCCTGCTCCACAGGGTCCCTGGGGTCGTGTCCGTGGAACTGGAAGCTCTCCCCGCCACCCGGAGGTCCGTTCCTTTTCCCGTGGACCACACTTGCCAGCCCGTCTCCCACCCCGGCACAGGCAGAGTGCCAGGGAACAACTAGGGACCTGGGGACGGGAAGAGGGGCCGGCCACGGTTCCGCGCCAGGTGGGGCGGGCCCGGGCGGGCGGGACCCACGCCCAGGGACCCGGTCTCCCGGGGGGTCTCGGGCCTGAGTCCTGCCTGCGGGGCTAAGAGTCTTTCTTGGCTCCAACGGGCCCACCCGGCCCCGAGGCGGCAAACTTGCACCGAGACGCTTCTACTCTCTAAAGTCTGGGCTCAACTTCGCCAGAAGGGACTGTGTCCGCTGCGACCTGGGTCCCACAGAGCTCGAACCCCCCTCCCCGTGAAGGCATCCGCGGCCTGTGGTCCTTGGTGTCCGCAAAAGGCATTCACCTGCGGAGAACCTGGGCCCAGGTGAGCGGGACCAGGCCCCACGGCAGGAGCCTGGGGAGGCCACTGGAGCCACGGGGGCCAGGGCTGGGCATTTTCCCGGGTGCTCTCTCGGGTCCCAGGCGCCCTCTCTCGCCCGGGGAGTGCCCACGCCGTCCCCTGACCCCCGCAGGACGCCTGCATCCCGCCATAAGCGGCCCACCTCCTCCATGGAGCTCGGACACATGGGGCCGGGGTGCGAGCAACTGGCCTACGTGGCGGCAAACCCGCAGACCCCTCCGTCCCGTCCCCACCACCGCGAAGATCCCCCTGTTCTTCCATCCGTAAAGGGGTCCCCCTTTACGGATGGAAGAACAGGGGGGAGGCCCCCAGGAGATGGCTTTTGTCCGAGCAGCGGCTGGGTGGTTTCGGGCCAAGAGGCGGGGCCGCGCAGGCGCAAGCAGGCCCCCCCACCCCACGAGCATCCCTCCGGGGCAACGGGCCCCCCCCCTCCCCTTGAGATATCAGGCCAGGTTCACAGGGTCCCTGGGCTGCTGTCAGAGTTAAGGGAAGCCCTCCCTGCCACCCACAGGACCAAGCGTTTTCCCCCGTGGACCACACGTCCCAGCAGCTCTCCCACCCCCGCAGAGGCAGAGTGCCCGGGAAGAACTAGGGACGTGGGGCCGGGAAGAGGGGCCGGGAAGAGGGGCCGGCCACGGTTCCGCGCCAGGTGGAGCGGGTCCGGGCGGGCGGATCCCTGGTCAACGGACCGGTTCTCCCGTCGGGAGTCGGGCCTGTGCCCCTGCTGGGAGGCCAAGAGCCTTGCTTCGCCTGCAACGCCCCCACCCTGCCACAAGGCGGCAGACTTGGACCCAGCCGCTTCAACCCTCCAGTCTCTGCTGAACCACCCAAAAATGGAGTGTGACCGCTGCGACCTCAGTCCCCCAGAGCTCCAACCCCCACCTCTGTGAGGGAATCGGCGGCCTCCTGTCCTTGGCGTCCGCAAGAGGCATTCACCTGCGGTGAACCTGGGCCTCGGGCGAGCAGGGCCAGGCCCCATGGTAGGAGCCCGGGGAGGCAATGGCAGCCTCTGCGGCCAGGCTTCGGGCTCTCCCCGGGGCTCTCTCGGGGCACGGGCACCGTCTCTCGCCTTGAGAGTGCCCACGCCGTCCCCTGAGCCCCGCGAGACACCTGCTTCCCGTGATGAGAGGCCCGCTGCCTCCGTGGAGCTTGGAACTCTGGGGCCGGGCTGCGGGTCACTGGGCTAAGTGGCTGGAAAGGCGCAGACCCCTCCGTCCCGACTGCCCCACTGCGAAGGACAGGGGGCAGGCCCCCAGGAGATGGCTTTGGTCGAGCCGCGGCTGGCCGGTTTCGGGCCAAGACGCGGGACCCGGCAGGCTCAGGGCAGGCAGCCCCACCAGAAGCCTCCCTCAGGGCACCGGGCCCCACCCTGGACATATCAGGCCTGCTCCACAGGGTCCCTGGGGTCGTGTCCGTGGAACTGGAAGCTCTCCCCGCCACCCGGAGGTCCGTTCCTTTTCCCGTGGACCACACTTGCCAGCCCGTCTCCCACCCCGGCACAGGCAGAGTGCCAGGGAACAACTAGGGACCTGGGGACGGGAAGAGGGGCCGGCCACGGTTCCGCGCCAGGTGGGGCGGGCCCGGGCGGGCGGGACCCACGCCCAGGGACCCGGTCTCCCGGGGGGGTCTCGGGCCTGAGTCCTGCCTGCGGGGCTAAGAGTCTTTCTTGGCTCCAACGGGCCCACCCGGCCCCGAGGCGGCAAACTTGCACCGAGACGCTTCTACTCTCTAAAGTCTGGGCTCAACTTCGCCAGAAGGGACTGTGTCCGCTGCGACCTGGGTCCCACAGAGCTCGAACCCCCCTCCCCGTGAAGGCATCCGCGGCCTGTGGTCCTTGGTGTCCGCAAAAGGCATTCACCTGCGGAGAACCTGGGCCCAGGTGAGCGGGACCAGGCCCCACGGCAGGAGCCTGGGGAGGCCACTGGAGCCACGGGGGCCAGGGCTGGGCATTTTCCCGGGTGCTCTCTCGGGTCCCAGGCGCCCTCTCTCGCCCGGGGAGTGCCCACGCCGTCCCCTGACCCCCGCAGGACGCCTGCATCCCGCCATAAGCGGCCCACCTCCTCCATGGAGCTCGGACACATGGGGCCGGGGTGCGAGCAACTGGCCTACGTGGCGGCAAACCCGCAGACCCCTCCGTCCCGTCCCCACCACCGCGAAGATCCCCCTGTTCTTCCATCCGTAAAGGGGTCCCCCTTTACGGATGGAAGAACAGGGGGGAGGCCCCCAGGAGATGGCTTTTGTCCGAGCAGCGGCTGGGTGGTTTCGGGCCAGGAGGCGGGGCCGCGCAGGCGCAAGCAGGCCCCCCCACCCCACGAGCATCCCTCCGGGGCAACGGCCCCCCCCCCCCTCCCCTTGAGATATCAGGCCAGGTTCACAGGGTCCCTGGGCTGCTGTCAGAGTTAAGGGAAGCCCTCCCTGCCACCCACAGGACCAAGCGTTTTCCCCCGTGGACCACACGTCCCAGCAGCTCTCCCACCCCCGCAGAGGCAGAGTGCCCGGGAAGAACTAGGGACGTGGGGCCGGGAAGAGGGGCCGGGAAGAGGGGCCGGCCACGGTTCCGCGCCAGGTGGAGCGGGTCCGGGCGGGCGGATCCCTGGTCAACGGACCGGTTCTCCCGTCGGGAGTCGGGCCTGTGCCCCTGCTGGGAGGCCAAGAGCCTTGCTTCGCCTGCAACGCCCCCACCCTGCCACAAGGCGGCAGACTTGGACCCAGCCGCTTCAACCCTCCAGTCTCTGCTGAACCACCCAAAAATGGAGTGTGACCGCTGCGACCTCAGTCCCCCAGAGCTCCAACCCCCACCTCTGTGAGGGAATCGGCGGCCTCCTGTCCTTGGCGTCCGCAAGAGGCATTCACCTGCGGTGAACCTGGGCCTCGGGCGAGCAGGGCCAGGCCCCATGGTAGGAGCCCGGGGAGGCAATGGCAGCCTCTGCGGCCAGGCCTCGGGCTCTCCCCGGGGCTCTCTCGGGGCACGGGCACCATCTCTCGCCTTGAGAGTGCCCACGCCGTCCCCTGAGCCCCGCGAGACACCTGCTTCCCGTGATGAGAGGCCCGCTGCCTCCGTGGAGCTTGGAACTCTGGGGCCGGGCTGCGGGTCACTGGGCTAAGTGGCTGGAAAGGCGCAGACCCCTCCGTCCCGACCGCCCCACTGCGAAGGACAGGGGGCAGGCCCCCAGGAGATGGCTTTGGTCGAGCCGCGGCTGGCCGGTTTCGGGCCAAGACGCGGGACCCGGCAGGCTCAGGGCAGGCAGCCCCACCAGAAGCCTCCCTCGGGGCAACGGGCCCCACCCTGGACATATCAGGCCTGCTCCACAGGGTCCCTGGGGTCGTGTCCGTGGAACTGGAAGCTCTCCCCGCCACCCGGAGGTCCGTTCCTTTTCCCGTGGACCACACTTGCCAGCCCGTCTCCCACCCCGGCACAGGCAGAGTGCCAGGGAACAACTAGGGACCTGGGGACGGGAAGAGGGGCCGGCCACGGTTCCGCGCCAGGTGGGGCGGGCCCGGGCGGGCGGGACCCACGCCCAGGGACCCGGTCTCCCGGGGGGTCTCGGGCCTGAGTCCTGCCTGCGGGGCTAAGAGTCTTTCTTGGCTCCAACGGGCCCACCCGGCCCCGAGGCGGCAAACTTGCACCGAGACGCTTCTACTCTCTAAAGTCTGGGCTCAACTTCGCCAGAAGGGACTGTGTCCGCTGCGACCTGGGTCCCACAGAGCTCGAACCCCCCTCCCCGTGAAGGCATCCGCGGCCTGTGGTCCTTGGTGTCCGCAAAAGGCATTCACCTGCGGAGAACCTGGGCCCAGGTGAGCGGGACCAGGCCCCACGGCAGGAGCCTGGGGAGGCCACTGGAGCCACGGGGGCCAGGGCTGGGCATTTTCCCGGGTGCTCTCTCGGGTCCCAGGCGCCCTCTCTCGCCCGGGGAGTGCCCACGCCGTCCCCTGACCCCCGCAGGACGCCTGCATCCCGCCATAAGCGGCCCACCTCCTCCATGGAGCTCGGACACATGGGGCCGGGGTGCGAGCAACTGGCCTACGTGGCGGCAAACCCGCAGACCCCTCCGTCCCGTCCCCACCACCGCGAAGATCCCCCTGTTCTTCCATCCGTAAAGGGGTCCCCCTTTACGGATGGAAGAACAGGGGGGAGGCCCCCAGGAGATGGCTTTTGTCCGAGCAGCGGCTGGGTGGTTTCGGGCCAGGAGGCGGGGCCGCGCAGGCGCAAGCAGGCCCCCCCACCCCACGAGCATCCCTCCCGGGCAACGGGCCCCCCCCCCCTCCCCTTGAGATATCAGGCCAGGTTCACAGGGTCCCTGGGCTGCTGTCAGAGTTAAGGGAAGCCCTCCCTGCCACCCACAGGACCAAGCGTTTTCCCCCGTGGACCACACGTCCCAGCAGCTCTCCCACCCCCGCAGAGGCAGAGTGCCCGGGAAGAACTAGGGACGTGGGGCCGGGAAGAGGGGCCGGGAAGAGGGGCCGGCCACGGTTCCGCGCCAGGTGGAGCGGGTCCGGGCGGGCGGATCCCTGGTCAACGGACCGGTTCTCCCGTCGGGAGTCGGGCCTGTGCCCCTGCTGGGAGGCCAAGAGCCTTGCTTCGCCTGCAACGCCCCCACCCTGCCACAAGGCGGCAGACTTGGACCCAGCCGCTTCAACCCTCCAGTCTCTGCTGAACCACCCAAAAATGGAGTGTGACCGCTGCGACCTCAGTCCCCCAGAGCTCCAACCCCCACCTCTGTGAGGGAATCGGCGGCCTCCTGTCCTTGGCGTCCGCAAGAGGCATTCACCTGCGGTGAACCTGGGCCTCGGGCGAGCAGGGCCAGGCCCCATGGTAGGAGCCCGGGGAGGCAATGGCAGCCTCTGCGGCCAGGCCTCGGGCTCTCCCCGGGGCTCTCTCGGGGCACGGGCACCTTCTCTCGTCTTGAGAGTGCCCACGCCGTCCCCTGAGCCCCGCGAGACACCTGCTTCCCGTGATGAGAGGCCCGCTGCCTCCGTGGAGCTTGGAACTCTGGGGCCGGGCTGCGGGTCACTGGGCTAAGTGGCTGGAAAGGCGCAGACCCCTCCGTCCCGACCGCCCCACTGCGAAGGACAGGGGGCAGGCCCCCAGGAGATGGCTTTGGTCGAGCCGCGGCTGGCCGGTTTCGGGCCAAGACGCGGGACCCGGCAGGCTCAGGGCAGGCAGCCCCACCAGAAGCCTCCCTCGGGGCAACGGGCCCCACCCTGGACATATCAGGCCTGCTCCACAGGGTCCCTGGGGTCGTGTCCGTGGAACTGGAAGCTCTCCCCGCCACCCGGAGGTCCGTTCCTTTTCCCGTGGACCACACTTGCCAGCCCGTCTCCCACCCCGGCACAGGCAGAGTGCCAGGGAACAACTAGGGACCTGGGGACGGGAAGAGGGGCCGGCCACGGTTCCGCGCCAGGTGGGGCGGGCCCGGGCGGGCGGGACCCACGCCCAGGGACCCGGTCTCCCGGGGGGTCTCGGGCCTGAGTCCTGCCTGCGGGGCTAAGAGTCTTTCTTGGCTCCAACGGGCCCACCCGGCCCCGAGGCGGCAAACTTGCACCGAGACGCTTCTACTCTCTAAAGTCTGGGCTCAACTTCGCCAGAAGGGACTGTGTCCGCTGCGACCTGGGTCCCACAGAGCTCGAACCCCCCTCCCCGTGAAGGCATCCGCGGCCTGTGGTCCTTGGTGTCCGCAAAAGGCATTCACCTGCGGAGAACCTGGGCCCAGGTGAGCGGGACCAGGCCCCACGGCAGGAGCCTGGGGAGGCCACTGGAGCCACGGGGGCCAGGGCTGGGCATTTTCCCGGGTGCTCTCTCGGGTCCCAGGCGCCCTCTCTCGCCCGGGGAGTGCCCACGCCGTCCCCTGACCCCCGCAGGACGCCTGCATCCCGCCATAAGCGGCCCACCTCCTCCATGGAGCTCGGACACATGGGGCCGGGGTGCGAGCAACTGGCCTACGTGGCGGCAAACCCGCAGACCCCTCCGTCCCGTCCCCACCACCGCGAAGATCCCCCTGTTCTTCCATCCGTAAAGGGGTCCCCCTTTACGGATGGAAGAACAGGGGGGAGGCCCCCAGGAGATGGCTTTTGTCCGAGCAGCGGCTGGGTGGTTTCGGGCCAGGAGGCGGGGCCGCGCAGGCGCAAGCAGGCCCCCCCACCCCACGAGCATCCCTCCCGGGCAACGGGCCCCCCCCCCCCTCCCCTTGAGATATCAGGCCAGGTTCACAGGGTCCCTGGGCTGCTGTCAGAGTTAAGGGAAGCCCTCCCTGCCACCCACAGGACCAAGCGTTTTCCCCCGTGGACCACACGTCCCAGCAGCTCTCCCACCCCCGCAGAGGCAGAGTGCCCGGGAAGAACTAGGGACGTGGGGCCGGGAAGAGGGGCCGGGAAGAGGGGCCGGCCACGGTTCCGCGCCAGGTGGAGCGGGTCCGGGCGGGCGGATCCCTGGTCAACGGACCGGTTCTCCCGTCGGGAGTCGGGCCTGTGCCCCTGCTGGGAGGCCAAGAGCCTTGCTTCGCCTGCAACGCCCCCACCCTGCCACAAGGCGGCAGACTTGGACCCAGCCGCTTCAACCCTCCAGTCTCTGCTGAACCACCCAAAAATGGAGTGTGACCGCTGCGACCTCAGTCCCCCAGAGCTCCAACCCCCACCTCTGTGAGGGAATCGGCGGCCTCCTGTCCTTGGCGTCCGCAAGAGGCATTCACCTGCGGTGAACCTGGGCCTCGGGCGAGCAGGGCCAGGCCCCATGGTAGGAGCCCGGGGAGGCAATGGCAGCCTCTGCGGCCAGGCCTCGGGCTCTCCCCGGGGCTCTCTCGGGGCACGGGCACCTTCTCTCGTCTTGAGAGTGCCCACGCCGTCCCCTGAGCCCCGCGAGACACCTGCTTCCCGTGATGAGAGGCCCGCTGCCTCCGTGGAGCTTGGAACTCTGGGGCCGGGCTGCGGGTCACTGGGCTAAGTGGCTGGAAAGGCGCAGACCCCTCCGTCCCGACCGCCCCACTGCGAAGGACAGGGGGCAGGCCCCCAGGAGATGGCTTTGGTCGAGCCGCGGCTGGCCGGTTTCGGGCCAAGACGCGGGACCCGGCAGGCTCAGGGCAGGCAGCCCCACCAGAAGCCTCCCTCGGGGCAACGGGCCCCACCCTGGACATATCAGGCCTGCTCCACAGGGTCCCTGGGGTCGTGTCCGTGGAACTGGAAGCTCTCCCCGCCACCCGGAGGTCCGTTCCTTTTCCCGTGGACCACACTTGCCAGCCCGTCTCCCACCCCGGCACAGGCAGAGTGCCAGGGAACAACTAGGGACCTGGGGACGGGAAGAGGGGCCGGCCACGGTTCCGCGCCAGGTGGGGCGGGCCCGGGCGGGCGGGACCCACGCCCAGGGACCCGGTCTCCCGGGGGGTCTCGGGCCTGAGTCCTGCCTGCGGGGCTAAGAGTCTTTCTTGGCTCCAACGGGCCCACCCGGCCCCGAGGCGGCAAACTTGCACCGAGACGCTTCTACTCTCTAAAGTCTGGGCTCAACTTCGCCAGAAGGGACTGTGTCCGCTGCGACCTGGGTCCCACAGAGCTCGAACCCCCCTCCCCGTGAAGGCATCCGCGGCCTGTGGTCCTTGGTGTCCGCAAAAGGCATTCACCTGCGGAGAACCTGGGCCCAGGTGAGCGGGACCAGGCCCCACGGCAGGAGCCTGGGGAGGCCACTGGAGCCACGGGGGCCAGGGCTGGGCATTTTCCCGGGTGCTCTCTCGGGTCCCAGGCGCCCTCTCTCGCCCGGGGAGTGCCCACGCCGTCCCCTGACCCCCGCAGGACGCCTGCATCCCGCCATAAGCGGCCCACCTCCTCCATGGAGCTCGGACACATGGGGCCGGGGTGCGAGCAACTGGCCTACGTGGCGGCAAACCCGCAGACCCCTCCGTCCCGTCCCCACCACCGCGAAGATCCCCCTGTTCTTCCATCCATAAAGGGGTCCCCCTTTACGGATGGAAGAACAGGGGGGAGGCCCCCAGGAGATGGCTTTTGTCCGAGCAGCGGCTGGGTGGTTTCGGGCCAGGAGGCGGGGCCGCGCAGGCGCAAGCAGGCCCCCCCACCCCACGAGCATCCCTCCCGGGCAACGGGCCCCCCCCCCCCTCCCCTTGAGATATCAGGCCAGGTTCACAGGGTCCCTGGGCTGCTGTCAGAGTTAAGGGAAGCCCTCCCTGCCACCCACAGGACCAAGCGTTTTCCCCCGTGGACCACACGTCCCAGCAGCTCTCCCACCCCCGCAGAGGCAGAGTGCCCGGGAAGAACTAGGGACGTGGGGCCGGGAAGAGGGGCCGGGAAGAGGGGCCGGCCACGGTTCCGCGCCAGGTGGAGCGGGTCCGGGCGGGCGGATCCCTGGTCAACGGACCGGTTCTCCCGTCGGGAGTCGGGCCTGTGCCCCTGCTGGGAGGCCAAGAGCCTTGCTTCGCCTGCAACGCCCCCACCCTGCCACAAGGCGGCAGACTTGGACCCAGCCGCTTCAACCCTCCAGTCTCTGCTGAACCACCCAAAAATGGAGTGTGACCGCTGCGACCTCAGTCCCCCAGAGCTCCAACCCCCACCTCTGTGAGGGAATCGGCGGCCTCCTGTCCTTGGCGTCCGCAAGAGGCATTCACCTGCGGTGAACCTGGGCCTCGGGCGAGCAGGGCCAGGCCCCATGGTAGGAGCCCGGGGAGGCAATGGCAGCCTCTGCGGCCAGGCCTCGGGCTCTCCCCGGGGCTCTCTCGGGGCACGGGCACCGTCTCTCGCCTTGAGAGTGCCCACGCCGTCCCCTGAGCCCCGCGAGACACCTGCTTCCCGTGATGAGAGGCCCGCTGCCTCCGTGGAGCTTGGAACTCTGGGGCCGGGCTGCGGGTCACTGGGCTAAGTGGCTGGAAAGGCGCAGACCCCTCCGTCCCGACCGCCCCACTGCGAAGGACAGGGGGCAGGCCCCCAGGAGATGGCTTTGGTCGAGCCGCGGCTGGCCGGTTTCGGGCCAAGACGCGGGACCCGGCAGGCTCAGGCCAGGCAGCCCCACCAGAAGCCTCCCTCGGGGCAACGGGCCCCACCCTGGACATATCAGGCCTGCTCCACAGGGTCCCTGGGGTCGTGTCCGTGGAACTGGAAGCTCTCCCCGCCACCCGGAGGTCCGTTCCTTTTCCCGTGGACCACACTTGCCAGCCCGTCTCCCACCCCGGCACAGGCAGAGTGCCAGGGAACAACTAGGGACCTGGGGACGGGAAGAGGGGCCGGCCACGGTTCCGCGCCAGGTGGGGCGGGCCCGGGCGGGCGGGACCCACGCCCAGGGACCCGGTCTCCCGGGGGGTCTCGGGCCTGAGACCTGCCTGCGGGACTAAGAGTCTTTCTTGGCTCCAACGGGCCCACCCGGCCCCGAGGCGGCAAACTTGCACCGAGACGCTTCTACTCTCTAAAGTCTGGGCTCAACTTCGCCAGAAGGGACTGTGTCCGCTGCGACCTGGGTCCCACAGAGCTCGAACCCCCCTCCCCGTGAAGGCATCCGCGGCCTGTGGTCCTTGGTGTCCGCAAAAGGCATTCACCTGCGGAGAACCTGGGCCCAGGTGAGCGGGACCAGGCCCCACGGCAGGAGCCTGGGGAGGCCACTGGAGCCACGGGGGCCAGGGCTGGGCATTTTCCCGGGTGCTCTCTCGGGTCCCAGGCGCCCTCTCTCGCCCGGGGAGTGCCCACGCCGTCCCCTGACCCCCGCAGGACGCCTGCATCCCGCCATAAGCGGCCCACCTCCTCCATGGAGCTCGGACACATGGGGCCGGGGTGCGAGCAACTGGCCTACGTGGCGGCAAACCCGCAGACCCCTCCGTCCCGTCCCCACCACCGCGAAGATCCCCCTGTTCTTCCATCCGTAAAGGGGTCCCCCTTTACGGATGGAAGAACAGGGGGGAGGCCCCCAGGAGATGGCTTTTGTCCGAGCAGCGGCTGGGTGGTTTCGGGCCAGGAGGCGGGGCCGCGCAGGCGCAAGCAGGCCCCCCCACCCCACGAGCATCCCTCCGGGCAACGGGCCACCCCCCCCCTCCCCTTGAGATATCAGGCCAGGTTCACAGGGTCCCTGGGCTGCTGTCAGAGTTAAGGGAAGCCCTCCCTGCCACCCACAGGACCAAGCGTTTTCCCCCGTGGACCACACGTCCCAGCAGCTCTGCCACCCCCGCAGAGGCAGAGTGCCCGGGAAGAACTAGGGACGTGGGGCCGGGAAGAGGGGCCGGGAAGAGGGGCCGGCCACGGTTCCGCGCCAGGTGGAGCGGGTCCGGGCGGGCGGATCCCTGGTCAACGGACCGGTTCTCCCGTCGGGAGTCGGGCCTGTGCCCCTGCTGGGAGGCCAAGAGCCTTGCTTCGCCTGCAACGCCCCCACCCTGCCACAAGGCGGCAGACTTGGACCCAGCCGCTTCAACCCTCCAGTCTCTGCTGAACCACCCAAAAATGGAGTGTGACCGCTGCGACCTCAGTCCCCCAGAGCTCCAACCCCCACCTCTGTGAGGGAATCGGCGGCCTCCTGTCCTTGGCGTCCGCAAGAGGCATTCACCTGCGGTGAACCTGGGCCTCGGGCGAGCAGGGCCAGGCCCCATGGTAGGAGCCCGGGGAGGCAATGGCAGCCTCTGCGGCCAGGCCTCGGGCTCTCCCCGGGGCTCTCTCGGAGCACGGGCACCGTCTCTCGCCTTGAGAGTGCCCACGCCGTCCCCTGAGCCCCGCGAGACACCTGCTTCCCGTGATGAGAGGCCCGCTGCCTCCGTGGAGCTTGGAACTCTGGGGCCGGGCTGCGGGTCACTGGGCTAAGTGGCTGGAAAGGCGCAGACCCCTCCGTCCCGACCGCCCCACTGCGAAGGACAGGGAGCAGGCCCCCAGGAGATGGCTTTGGTCGAGCCGCGGCTGGCCGGTTTCGGGCCAAGACGCGGGACCCGGCAGGCTCAGGGCAGGCAGCCCCACCAGAAGCCTCCCTCGGGGCAACGGGCCCCACCCTGGACATATCAGGCCTGCTCCACAGGGTCCCTGGGGTCGTGTCCGTGGAACTGGAAGCTCTCCCCGCCACCCGGAGGTCCGTTCCTTTTCCCGTGGACCACACTTGCCAGCCCGTCTCCCACCCCGGCACAGGCAGAGTGCCAGGGAACAACTAGGGACCTGGGGACGGGAAGAGGGGCCGGCCACGGTTCCGCGCCAGGTGGGGCGGGCCCGGGCGGGCGGGACCCACGCCCAGGGACCCGGTCTCCCGGGGGGTCTCGGGCCTGAGACCTGCCTGCGGGACTAAGAGTCTTTCTTGGCTCCAACGGGCCCACCCGGCCCCGAGGCGGCAAACTTGCACCGAGACGCTTCTACTCTCTAAAGTCTGGGCTCAACTTCGCCAGAAGGGACTGTGTCCGCTGCGACCTGGGTCCCACAGAGCTCGAACCCCCCTCCCCGTGAAGGCATCCGCGGCCTGTGGTCCTTGGTGTCCGCAAAAGGCATTCACCTGCGGAGAACCTGGGCCCAGGTGAGCGGGACCAGGCCCCACGGCAGGAGCCTGGGGAGGCCACTGGAGCCACAGGGGCCAGGGCTGGGCATTTTCCCGGGTGCTCTCTCGGGTCCCAGGCGCCCTCTCTCGCCCGGGGAGTGCCCACGCCGTCCCCTGACACCCGCAGGACGCCTGCATCCCGCCATAAGCGGCCCACCTCCTCCATGGAGCTCGGACACATGGGGCCGGGGTGCGAGCAACTGGCCTACGTGGCGGCAAACCCGCAGACCCCTCCGTCCCGTCCCCACCACCGCGAAGATCCCCCTGTTCTTCCATCCGTAAAGGGGTGTGACCGCTGCGACCTCAGTCCCCCAGAGCTCCAACCCCCACCTCTGTGAGGGAATCGGCGGCCTCCTGTCCTTGGCGTCCGCAAGAGGCATTCACCTGCGGTGAACCTGGGCCTCGGGCGAGCAGGGCCAGGCCCCATGGTAGGAGCCCGGGGAGGCAATGGCAGCCTCTGCGGCCAGGCCTCGGGCTCTCCCCGGGGCTCTCTCGGGGCACGGGCACCGTCTCTCGCCTTGAGAGTGCCCACGCCGTCCCCTGAGCCCCGCGAGACACCTGCTTCCCGTGATGAGAGGCCCGCTGCCTCCGTGGAGCTTGGAACTCTGGGGCCGGGCTGCGGGTCACTGGGCTAAGTGGCTGGAAAGGCGCAGACCCCTCCGTCCCGACCGCCCCACTGCGAAGGACAGGGGGCAGGCCCCCAGGAGATGGCTTTGGTCGAGCCGCGGCTGGCCGGTTTCGGGCCAAGACGCGGGACCCGGCAGGCTCAGGCCAGGCAGCCCCACCAGAAGCCTCCCTCGGGGCAACGGGCCCCACCCTGGACATATCAGGCCTGCTCCACAGGGTCCCTGGGGTCGTGTCCGTGGAACTGGAAGCTCTCCCCGCCACCCGGAGGTCCGTTCCTTTTCCCGTGGACCACACTTGCCAGCCCGTCTCCCACCCCCGCACAGGCAGAGTGCCAGGGAACAACTAGGGACCTGGGGACGGGAAGAGGGGCCGGCCACGGTTCCGCGCCAGGTGGGGTGGGCCCGGGCGGGCGGGACCCACGCCCAGGGACCCGGTCTCCCGGGGGGTCTCGGGCCTGAGACCTGCCTGCGGGGCTAAGAGTCTTTCTTGGCTCCAACGGGCCCACCCGGCCCCGAGGCGGCAAACTTGCACCGAGACGCTTCTACTCTCTAAAGTCTGGGCTCAACTTCGCCAGAAGGGACTGTGTCCGCTGCGACCTGGGTCCCACAGAGCTCGAAAGCCCCTCCCCGTGAAGGCATCCGCGGCCTGTGGTCCTTGGTGTCCGCAAAAGGCATTCACCTGCGGAGAACCTGGGCCCAGGTGAGCGGGACCAGGCCCCACGGCAGGAGCCTGGGAGGCCACTGGAGCCACGGGGGCCAGGGCTGGGCATTTTCCCGGGTGCTCTCTCGGGTCCCAGGCGCCCTCTCTCGCCCGGGGAGTGCCCACGCCGTCCCCTGACCCCCGCAGGACGCCTGCATCCCGCCATAAGCGGCCCACCTCCTCCATGGAGCTCGGACACATGGGGCCGGGGTGCGAGCAACTGGCCTACGTGGCGGCAAACCCGCAGACCCCTCCGTCCCGTCCCCACCACCGCGAAGATCCCCCTGTTCTTCCATCCGTAAAGGGGTCCCCCTTTACGGATGGAAGAACAGGGGGGAGGCCCCCAGGAGATGGCTTTTGTCCGAGCAGCGGCTGGGTGGTTTCGGGCCAGGAGGCGGGGCCGCGCAGGCGCAAGCAGGCCCCCCCACCCCACGAGCATCCCTCCGGGGCAACGGCCCCCCCCCCCTCCCCTTGAGATATCAGGCCAGGTTCACAGGGTCCCTGGGCTGCTGTCAGAGTTAAGGGAAGTCCTCCCTGCCACCCACAGGACCAAGCGTTTTCCCCCGTGGACCACACGTCCCAGCAGCTCTCCCACCCCCGCAGAGGCAGAGTGCCCGGGAAGAACTAGGGACGTGGGGCCGGGAAGAGGGGCCGGGAAGAGGGGCCGGCCACGGTTCCGCGCCAGGTGGAGCGGGTCCGGGCGGGCGGATCCCTGGTCAACGGACCGGTTCTCCCGTCGGGAGTCGGGCCTGTGCCCCTGCTGGGAGGCCAAGAGCCTTGCTTCGCCTGCAACGCCCCCACCCTGCCACAAGGCGGCAGACTTGGACCCAGCCGCTTCAACCCTCCAGTCTCTGCTGAACCACCCAAAAATGGAGTGTGACCGCTGCGACCTCAGTCCCCCAGAGCTCCAACCCCCACCTCTGTGAGGGAATCGGCGGCCTCCTGTCCTTGGCGTCCGCAAGAGGCATTCACCTGCGGTGAACCTGGG
>NW_026527331.1:0-71309 GCF_022682495.2 Desmodus rotundus
ACCTATGGCTGGCGAAGCACAACTGACTCGACAGCCATTGGTGATATAGCTGCCAGCCAGCCTACGGGAAGCCGCCTCTAAATACGGAAGTTAAGAAAGAGTTCCTATTGCAGAAACCTTCTCAGAGCTGCTTCCCTCTGCTGGGCGGGAGCTGCTTTTGTGTAGGCGCGAGAATTTGTGGACTACACGTTTCCCCTGGCACCTGCTCTGTCGCAAACTGGAGGATGACGTGGAGCTGAGAAGGAGTTGCACATGCCTTAGAAAGAGAAGGGTCTCTGTCTCCTCTACAATTTGTTTTTCCCCCTACGAAAGCAGAGGGATCATTTAAAAAATCAGATCATTTCCTCATCTGCTCAAAATTCTTCAAACGCTCCCCATTTTCCACAAAGTAAAAACCCTAACTGGCCTACAAGGCCCTGCATCGTCACCCCCAACCTCTACCCCTATAATCACATCTCTTTTTTACCTGCCCATTTTAGGGCTCTTGCGCCAGTTATTCCGTCTTCCTGGAAGGCTCCTTGCCGATATCCACAATCCTCCATCAAGGCTTGGCTCAGATATCACCTGCTTAACCAGGCCAACTCTGATAGCCCTATTTTAAAATTACCAAAAAAATAAAAATAAAAAATAATTCACTCCCCCTCCCTTCTTACTCTGTTCTGTTTTTTCAGGAGCACTTATGCTTTCTAACCACTATATAATTTATTACATTGTTGTTTGAATGTCTCTCCCTGCAAGAATGCAAGCTCCACAAGACAGATTTTTTTTAAATCCTCACCCGAGAATACATTTATTGATTTTTTTTTTGAGGGAGAGAGAGAAAAGGAAACATCGATGTGAGAGAGAAACATCACTTGATTGGTTACCTCCCTTATGCACCCCACCCAGGGATGGGTGTGCGCCCCCACCAGGGATGGAATTGGCAGCCCTTTAGCCTACAGGAAGACACTCCAACCAACTGAGCCCCTTGGCCAGGGTCACAAGGCAGAACTTTTTGCCTTGTGCCAAGCACATTGTAGGCATATATGATATTTGTTGAAGGTATGAATGCAGGGTTTGCAGTCACGTGGCCAAGATCTCGGCATTCTGTTAGTTCCCATCTATGTCATCTTAGGAAGTGGTTTCACCTTGCTGACTCTGTTTCTCATTACTTATCTGTAAAATAGGGTAATAGTATCCACATTCTAGAGTTATGAGAATTTCATGAGATATTTGTTAAGACTTAACCGTTGCTGCAATGCAGGAGGAACATTGTAGGAATAATGTAGTAACATTGTTACTACAAATGTCAGCTTCTTTTATTATACATTCATTTAACACTTATTTAAACGATTGTACTATATGGATAAATATTTTTTTTTTAGCCCTGACCAGTGTGGTTCAGTTGGTTGGGCATCATCCTGAAAAGCAAAAGGTCGCCAGTTCGATTCCTGGTCAGAGCACATGTCTGGGTTGGTGGTCTGGTCAGGAAGCCTAGGAGAGGGCAACCAATCAATGTTGGTTGTTTCTCTCCTTCTCTTTCTCCCTGTCTTCCCTCTCTCTAAAACATGTAGAAGCCTACCTGGTGTGGCTCAGTGAATTGGTTTTTCTCCTGCAAACCCAAAGGACACTGGTTCCACCCCCGTCAGGACACACTGCCTGGATTTCTGCCCACCCCCAGTAGGGGGCACGAAGAGGCAACGGACTGATGGTTTTTTCCCTCTCTCCCCCTCCGTTCTCCTCTCTAAAAATAAATAAAATCTTTTTTTAATAAATAAATACTCTTTAAAAATATTTTTTAATGCAGAAGAGGTGTTTCTCCCTATCTTTACCCTTTGCACTTGACCAAGTTAGAAATCTCTGTATTTTGTGATGAGCCAGTTTAGAGAGATGCTGGAGTTGATTTCTGCTAAGATCCTTTTTGAACGGCAAGGTATTACTGCATGCTCAGCATTGCGCCAGGTACTTTGTGCACATTATAGTTGTTAGTCTTGGCAACGATCCCCTCAGGAGGCACCGTTTTAGTATTTCCATTTTATTGCTGAGAAAATTCAGAGAGGTTAAATAATTTGCCCAAGTCCCTCAGTCAGCTAATGATGGCTTCAGAACTTAAATCTAGGAGCAAGTTCAAAGCCCATGGGCCTCACTATGCTAAAGTCCCTTCCAAACCCTGAGACTGTCTCCCCCTAAACACACTTTTCCAGGGATATACATGCTCGCAGATACCTTCCCAAGGACATCCCAGCTCTGCTGATATAAGTACTTCTAATTTCAGTACATCAATATAATGGAATACCATGAAACCATTAAAAAATGCAGATCTGTGTTTATTGGCATGGGGAAATACTCACAGAGTACACTTGAGTGAAGAAGCAAATTACAAGGCATTGTACTATATCCATTTCTATAAATAAAATAAATGCAACCTGGGCTGGAAGAATAAGCCAAGTAATTATCTTTGGTTGAGAGTCGAAGGTAATTTTCATTTCTGACCTCACTGTGAAATGGGCAGGGTTCAGACTAGAATTCAACATGTGGCATTTGGAGAGCCATTCCAAACAGGGAAACTGAAGCCACAGCTCAAGGAGGAACAAAGCTGTCCAAGAAGCTCTCGGGGAGGCCTGGGGTGTGGGGTGTGGGGAGAAGAGGAGGGGCAGAGAGCAGGCTAAATTCTGGCTAAGAGCGAGGAAGCCTGCAAATATAAACATAACCACCAGGGGGAAGTAGAGCCCAATCGCGGACGGTTAATCTGCCCCCTTCACCGGGGAGGGTTCTACACCCACAGTGTTGTGCCAGCACATGGTGGGGGTCGCGTGGTCAATGCAGGAACACAGGCAGAGGCAAGCCTTGGGTTCATACATCTTGTCTCTGCACTGGCTCAGATTGCCTGCTGCATGTTGGTTCTCCTCTCTGAACCTCTTTCCCCATCTGCAAATGAGTGTAAGACCACACACAGGCTCCTATGAGGACGCCCTCCGGGAATCCAGGCAGGGCTGAACAAAGCTGTTCCTCAGCCTTCCCTGCGCAGCAAAGCTCACACAGGGAGCCAGGAGGGCCTGCGTTCACAGGCAAGAGTCCCTGGGGCAGGGGTCTCAACCCCAGGGCTTTCTGCTTCAAGTAAGAGGACGTGGTCCTTGTGAGCCTAGGACAGTTTGGTTTCCCTTTTGGGACTACGGTTTCTCTTCTGGGACTGAGCTGTTACCTCAAACCACAAAGAAAAGGCACTAGCACAGGTCAAAATAATGGCAAACTTTATTGGCATAAATCACAGGAATTGAAATGGGGAAGAGCCAGGTTAAAAGTTTACAGAGAAAAAAATTAAAATCACATCATCAAATAACCACTGACCCAGAGGGTGGACCGCAGAAACACATCCCTCTGGGGGAGGGGTCTGGGGTGGGTCATTGTAAACTGAGCAGTAAGGCCTATGGGTAGAAGTGGAGACGTCAGACCTTTGGAGGGGCCTGGCTGACCTCCCCAGAGACCCCAGCGCACTCGACCTCTGCTGTGAGGCTAGCAGAGTGGTCTGGATTGTCCTCACTGTAGACCCCACTGGGGCCCTCTCTGCTGACCAGGAAGCCCAGGCCTAAAGGCTCCTGCTCCATCCTTGGCGGAGAAAGCTCTGGGGGCTTCCCTTGGCTTCAGCAAGATCCTGGCCCTCTGCCCAGAATCTTATCACACTCCCTTGCAACAACCTGGGCCCTTTTCCCCAGGACCTCCAGTTTCTAAGGAGGGCAGGAAATTTGGGGAAGCGATGCCCAGTGGAATCAACAAGACCAGTGGTCAAAGTCTGATACCAGCTTTCCCGAGGAGGAGGAAGGAGCCCCAAAGAAGCAGTGAGCAGGCCAAGAATGTTCGGTGGGTTCTTTAGGTCACAGGGGAACAGACGCTCCTAATGGCTTAGACGAAAACAGCACCCCCAAAGTATACTTCCCCCTTCTCCTCCCTCAGGAACTTGATGGATGAGGTTCACAATCCTAGGCTCAGAAGGGCAAGACACCCTTAGGCCAGTTTCGGTTAAGAGCTTGCTGGCCTGGGTAGTAAGGAAGGGGTTTCAAAATACAGCAGTTTATAAAACAGTCCTGGTGAGCCACGAAGTTAAGGAAGGGGAGCCTCAGGGCTGCTCCCACTTCACCTGCTTATGCTGAGAAAAAATAAAATACAAATGGCCTCCCCACCCCACGCCCTCAGTACAAGGCAAACCCTGTCCCACAGCCACTGTCACCCACAGGACCCGTGGCGACGGACAAGGAGGGGATTACAAAAAGGGGATGTCTCTAAAATCTCTTCAAAATCATTTTGTATAGAGAAGTAAAAGCAACTCAGACGATATGAAGTCAAACCTCAGTGTAGAAATCTATCAAAGTCGGTACAGTGTCCAGGCACGAGGTGAAACGCCCCGCCTACGCCGTCCCCAGAGACGGAGGAAGTGACTAGAAAACATTATTGCTGGAGAAGCCTGTCTCAGTGGAATCAGAGCAGTTATGGAGGGTAGGGGGCAGTCGCCCA
Source organism: Desmodus rotundus (assembly GCF_022682495.2). NCBI lineage: Eukaryota > Metazoa > Chordata > Mammalia > Chiroptera > Phyllostomidae > Desmodus > Desmodus rotundus. The sequence goes on from NW_026527331.1 coordinate 4,489, forward strand.
GGCCTGGGGAGACTGGAACGGCAGGAGGAGCACAAGGAGCCTTCCGTGGCCCCTGGGCACTTCGACCTTTGGACGGACGGATTTATGCTGGCATGATCTGGAGGGCACAGTGTCCCCTGACACTCTCAGAACAAGGATGATTTGGTCGGAGGGAAACAAAGATAAAAAGAGACCCCATCTGACCCTGCCTGCCCTACCCCTGGCTCCATGGCCGAAATAGGAGTAAGAGATGGCTCCAAGTGTGGGGTGCTGGCCTGGCCAGGCAGGTCTGTGGGGTGGGGCCCTGCAAACCCCATCTCTGGGAGGAGGAAGAGCCAGCAGCCTGGGGGCAGCTGCAGGAGGAGTGAGGCCCAGAGGCTCTGGCAGAGGGAAGGAAAGCAAGAGGGACCCTTTGAGGCCCCCTTGCCACCCTGCACAGCCGAGGACACGGGTTCCAGTTTCAGTCGGGCTTGGCCCTTCACGCCTGGGCGAGGCCTCTGGGTCACAGTAGCAGTTGGGGAGGCTGGGCCAGGGGACAGGGTGGATGAAGGGACAAGGGCACCTAGCAGAAGAGCTTGAGGAAGCAGTTCTGACAGTAAGGCTTGTCGTTCTGCTCCTTGAAGGTGCCCTTGTTGAGCTGCTTGAGGCAGAAGGCACAGACGAAGTGCTCCGGGTGGAACTTCTTGGCCATGGCGGTGATACAGCGGCCCGTGATGGGCTTCTGGCAGCCGGAGCACAGCGAGCCGCGCCGCTCGTGGTAGTGCACCTCGCAGTAGGGCTGCCCGTCGTGCTCGAAGAAGCTGCCGTTGACGAAGGGTGTGAAGCATTCCTGCCAGGAGGAAGGGGGTGAGACGGAGGAAAGAGGGCTCAGCCTGGGGCAGGGGGCTGAGGCAGCACTCGGTACGATGGGCAGGAAACAGTTGTGGTCTTCCCACTTGTGAAGCATTTCCTACATGTCAAGTGCAGAGCTAAATGCAGTGTAATTCTCCCAACAGGGGAGGCAACCCCAGCCTGAAAGTTAAGTGACTTGCCCAAGGTCACGTAGCTACTAAGCTTTACAGCCTGGGCTTAAACACAGGTCTGACTCCGGGGCATCGAACTGCAAGGCTGTAACGCTGTGCCCTGAAACCCTGGGGCTGAAATAGGATCCCAAGGTCAAACTCTGCGTCCTGCGCTCCTGTGTGGAGATGCACACGCACCTTTGGGCATAAAGGGCCCGAGAAGTCCCGCAGTGAACAGTGTCTCCCGAACCTGGTCAGAGAGCCCTTGCTGGATCCCCAATAACATCTATGGACCCCCATGACCCCCCCAGATTTCAGTTTGAAAACCAGTGGCCGATCCTGCTGGGACTGCGAAATGCTTGCATTATCTCATTTAGTTTCCACGTGCCTTCCCCTGAACGCGAGGGGCCGCCACACAGGATGAGGCTGGGGACACAGCTGCCTTGCTGTTGGCTTCTCCCAGCCTCAGGACAAGCCTTGGCCCAGGACCCACTGGACCTGAGGAAACGTAGCCCCTGCCTGCCCACCCCATTAATAACCGCAAACAAGGCCTCCAGATTGGATCCGGAGAGCACAGTAGGGGAGGCCCTTCTGACCCCACTGCCCGGGGCCCTTCAGATGCGGGGTGGGGGTGGGGGGGGCTGCTTACCCGGCACACGAAGCACTCGGGATGCCAGAGGGTGTTGAGGGCCGAGATGTAGTTCTCCAGGATGGCACGGGCGCAGCCGCCACACTTGGGCGCGAACATGTCGAAGTAATCCTTCCGGCAGTAAGCCTTGCCATCCTTCTCGTGGAACCCTGAGGGGCGGGGTTTGGGGCAGGATCAGGGTCTCCACAGACGGAGCCCCCCAGCTCCCACACCAGCAACGCCCCGCCTCCCCAGTGCTCCCCAGGCAGCGAGTCAGCCTGCTGCTCAGTACCTTCTGGCCCGAAGAAGGCGCCACACTGGGCGCAGAAGAAGTGCTCGGGGTGCCACGTCCGGTCGAGGGCCGTCACCACTTTCTGCAAAGGCGAAGTGCAGGGTCAGAGTTGAGCCACAGGCCCACTGGGCAGATCCCACCACGGAGACTCACCAGCAAGGTTCTCATCCCCCCTTCCCACCCCCACCCCCACCTCAGGAAAGAGCGAACGTTGCCCAGATGGGGGTCTCTCCTCACTGCACTCGCAGTACCACTGAGAGCTCGGATTTACTGAAGGAGGGGACACGCCAGACACCCTCTCCTTTGTCTTCACACGCGGCGGGGGTCACAGGTTCTACTGTGATGATTACTTTATGTGAAGAAACCTAGGCTCAGGAGGCTGGGCATTTCCCTATCCCGGCGCAGCGAAAACCAGAGACCAGAGGTGGGGGCCTGACCTGCATTAGGGCCACTGTGCATCAGGCCTGGGTTTGAATCCCAGCCCCACCATTTCCTAGCCGAGGGAGCCCGGGCATGTGGCAGGACCTCTGTGAGCCTCAGAGGGCACCACCTGCACCCTCTGAGGGTGACAGTGATGCTGTGACGGGCCGGCACTGCCCCTGCCCGCCGTGCCCAGGACTCACATCCAGGATGGGGCCGTTGCAGTAGTAGCAGCGAGGGGAGAAGAGGGTGTGATAGTCCTTTTCACAGTAGGGCTGCCCGTCCCGCTCAAAGAAGTTCCGGGACCCAATCTCCTCCTGGCAGTGGGTGCAGACGAAGTGCTCGGGGTGCCACGTCTTCCCCATGGCCGTCACGACCTGAGGAGGGAGGCAGGTTGTGAATGAAGGCCCTGGCCAGCCACGAGGCACCCTTCCCTGCCCTGCCCCCACCCTGCCTCACCTGCCCTGCGATGGGCTTCTTGCAGGCCCCACAGACCCCTTTGGCGACCGTGGCGACCCCCAGTTTGTTCAGGTCAGACTGCAGGCTCCCCAGCATGCTGTCTAGCTGGCTCCCGGGCTTTGGGGGGCCCCCAGGGGGAGAGCTGCTCCCCGTCTTCCCCTGGGCCATGAACTGCGGAGACAGAAAGGATGGATTAGGACCAGGGGCTTTTCTCCCCTCTAGACACACGGGCTGATGGAGGCATGAAGTGCAGCCCCCTCCAGGGGCCTTGAGAGCCCTGGGGGTAGGTTGGCATCCGAAAGACGTCCCTGCGGTCAGAGAGGCTCACAGCACCACACTGGCCTGACCGAGGCCGGGGAAACACAGCAAGCAGGACTCTGAGACCCCAGCCTTGGCACTGACCCCTCCCTCATGCCGCCCTCCGGGACTGCTCTGCCTGTCATTTGGAGGCCAGCCAGCCGCCCAGCGCAGCTCTCCGTCTGCTCTTTGCTCCAGGCCCTGGGTCTTAAATAGGGGAGAACACAAGGGTGAGACTTTTTAGTTAAGGAAGAAAGAGGAGGCCATGTTATTGGACCATTTCACAAAAGGGAATTTAGGATAAGAGGATGCCCACCCCCCACCCACTAGCAGTACTGAAATCAGGAGAAAAAGTCTAGAGTATCCCAGAAAGAGAAGAGAGAGAGGAAGGTGAGCCAACCAAAGGCAGGGACCCCGGAAGGGGAGGGGACTGAGGCCAGAGAGAAGAGGCTTCCCAGGCACTGGGCCCAGGGACTGTAGGGGAGGAACAGGTTTTTGGTTTCTCTTCTGGGACTGGCTTCTTCAGATGGGACCTGGGGCAGGAGGAAGGAGCAAGCAAGAGCACAGCTGATACCCTGGGGGGCTAGAGCATGGACATCAGGTTAAGTGAGGGTCCAGAGTCAAAGAAAGGTCTCGGGAAGGACTGAGGTGCTTTGCTGGGCTATGCATGCATGGATGGGGGACCAGCAGGGCTCATGCGGGGCCCCAGGGCCTGCCTGCATCGGGGGGAAGAGCGGGTCCTCGTCGGTCTGGCAGCCCACGGACCTCACAGTGTAGGGCGCAGGAAGGGGAGAGGTGGGCCCCCACACATCTTCTTCCTGTGGCCCTGCCCCAGCATTCTGGACCCCAGAAGACCAACAAGGGAGAGCTGAGGGCCCCAGGGTGGAGGGGGCGGCCAGGCTGGGTGGGGGAGAAGAGCTGCTGGCCATGGCATCGCTGCGATGCTGGAGCAAAGGGACAGGAGGAGGAGAAGGCAGAACAGGGAAGGTTCTTCTCAGGGGAATGGGAGAGCCGGGAGGAAAAACCACCTGGGGAGAAGGAAGGAAGGAGACAGATGAAGATGGGGGAAACATCAGCTCAGCAAGCAGGGGCAGGGAGAGGCGACATCCCCAGGCTTCCCCAGGGCCTTCCCACTCTGACCCGCCCTGCCCCCCTGCAACACACACAACAAGCTCCCTTCTGGCCAGAGCTGGGGAGGGATTGGGAGGCCAGCAGCCCTGCTGCAGGCCCAGCCCTGGGCATCTCCCCACTACCTTCTCTACCAGCTGCCCCTCAGCCCGCCTCCCTCGAGGCTGCACAGTGATGACGACGCCCTCCGTCATCCAGTCCTCGGTGGAGGCCCCCCCAGCCCCCGCAGCCTCCTCTGCCTCCGGCTGGATGCCCAGCCGACCCTGCAGCTCTGCGATGAGCCGCTCCTGGGAAGGGGTCCTGCTCAGGGTGGCGGGGTCCAGCCGGCGGCGAGGGGAGGGCTCCCGGGACATGGGGTGCGCGTGGCCAGTCTCCCGGCTCCTCCTGATCACGGAGCGGATCTGAGGAGGGAGGGGGAAGCCGTCACAGCCCCATTCTGGGCTCTGCCAATGCTGCTCAGTCCACACTCAGGTGCCCAGGCAAGGAAGGGCTGAACAAAACCACCAGAGAAGAGCCAAGCGGAGGTGCGGTGGAGGCAGGGGACAGAGCAGACTCCCGGCACTCAACTCCAAGTCGGCACTGACCTTGGGCAAGACAATTCACTTGCAGGGGCCTCAGCTCCTCTATCCTTGAAATGGAGTGACAGTATTTTCTTGGCTAACTTGCAGGGTTATTGTTTCTCATTTATAACCTTCTGGTCTGTAGTGGTTTTGTTTTTTTGTTTTGTTTTTGGAAAGGGTACGAAGTTTTAATCAAGCAAGAAGCAAATACTACCAGTAACATCAGCCATGGCTGACTGAGGATGGTGTGCTGTATTCTAAGCACATTCCAGGCATTATCTCATTTAACCCTCTGGACAACCTTGGGGAGAAGTGGTCTATTATTACCCTCATTTGAAAGATGAGAAACTGAGGCTGGTGGGGGGTTATCCAAGGTCACATAAGCAGCAAGTGTCAGGGGCAGGGTTCGTAGTCAGTTCTACATGGTCCCAAAGCTCATGCTTTCAACCATTCTGAGTACATGACCTTGGGTGTCAGGGGAGTTCATCCAAAGGAAAGAGCCTTAAACAAAAAGCGGGCTGTCACCAACAGAGACGTCCAGGCCCAGGGAGTTCCACTGGCCCCACAGAGACCACTAATGAGACCCGGTCGTCAGGGTCACAGGCCACAGTATCTCGGGATTCACTGCCCAAGCAGACATGCGCAGACTGGGAGGTGGCATGCAGTTAGCCAGGAGTGGCCCACACTCAGGCCCCGCGAGGACCAGGCCCAGCAGCCGTGCAAGCTGGCGCCTGCCTGGCCAGAGGTGGAAATCCTCTCGGTGGTCTTGGGCGTGTCCATGACCACAGCACGTGGAAGCTCCGGCTGCTCCCTCTTGGCTTCAGCAGCAGCTTCGGTGGTGCCCTCTGGCCTCTGGTGTGTCTCGGGCCCCTGGGCTGGCCTGACCGGGCTTCCCCTCATGTGCATCTCTCCACCTAACTGCTCATTGACTGGGGCAGGGCAGCTGCTCCCCGGCCCCACTGGCTCTGGCCTCGCCCTCTCCCTCAGCTGTCCACCTTCCTTTGTGAAACTCCAGGTATCTGGGAAGATGGCCTGACGGTCTATGGCCACAAGAGCTGGCTCGGCTACTTCCTGGAAGCTTGGCGTAGCTCCACAGGGAGTCTCGGGACTGAGCGCCTCGAAAGCCCATGGCTGCTCCCATGTGGCAGCCAAGGTCTCCTCTGGGTTTTCAGGGTTGGTCGACAGCCCTTGGGGGTCTCCAGGCTCCTGGGGACTGGTGCATTGAGCTCTGGGTAGAGTATGGCCTGGGGGAGCCCTGGAGAGCTGGCTGGTGAGGTTTAGCCCATCCCTGCAAACTTGAGCCTGGCTCTCTGCACCAGATGGCCCCAGAGAACCCTCTACAGAGGAAGACCTTAAGTTGGGAGTGTCAGGTGTCACCCCAAAGCCAGCTGTCACCCCAAGGCCAGCCAGATCAAGCCAACTGGGGGCCACAGGAGATAAAAGGCCCTTCCCATTATCATTATCCTCAACACTGAGGACCTTTGGGGTGTGACCGTGGCCTCGAGGGGAGGGTTTAGGAATGGATGGCCTGGGAGGAGGAGGAGAAGGAGAAGAAAGTATGTGGTGTGAGGATGGAGCTGAGCTGGGCAGCAGCCCCAGGGAGTTCAAGGCCACAGCAGAGGAGCTGGTCTGGAGGAGGAAAAAGACAAAAGAAAGGGGGGAGGAGAGAAAGAAAGAGGAAAGGTAAGGAAAGCAGCTCACTGCAGGAGGTGGGCTCGACCTCAGGCTCCGAGAGCTGCCTTCTATGCTGACCAGGGTGGCTGCAGAGTGAAGCACGAGGACTGGTCCTCACAGAGGACCCGGGCACCCAGCACGGCTTTCCTGGGCCATGTGTCCTAGGCCCCCATCAAACCCAGGCAGCAGGAAGCAGCCTCTGAGCAAAGCCTGTGGAGCCACCCCAGGGAGAGTAGGTAAGAGGGAGAAAAGACTAGGGTGAGGTGGCCGTGGCAGACAGGTGACCAGGGAGGTCAGCCCAGGCCCTATCAGGGAGAATCAGCTGCTGGAAGCCGCTCCACCTCCTCCAGCTTTGGGTCATTTCTCAGCTCAGTCCCTCCCAAACAAATGCAGCTTCCTCACACCCCCAGACCTTGCTCTAGGTGCACAGCTAGACCCAGCTCAGCTGCCCACAGGGCATTGCAAAGCTGGCTCTCAAAAAGGAACACCGTTCTAAAGGGCACTAGGGCGCGGCTCCCCTAGGCTAATGCCTGGGTCCAACAGGCTTGCTTCTGACCTTGGCTGCTCAGAACTGCGGTAGTTCGCCCTCCCTCCCCAGCCCCACTACCACCCCCACCACAAAACCCCAGCTTAAGGGAGGCTTGGAGGCACCATCAGGGCCAAGAGCACACAGCCCACCAGCTCCCCTTCTCAGGTCCCCTAAGTCATGCACCAAAGGTCGACCCACGTGGAAAGTGCAGTCAGCAACTGCCGGAGAGTCAGTCAATATTAATCCCCACGGAGGCACTGCATCTTCTCAATAAAACATCTCCGGCCTGGCCGGCCTAGGGAAGCCGAGGGGGGGGGGGGGGGGGGAGGTGCCACATGCGGGACTGGCCCAGTAGCCTGCCGGGTCAGGTTTCCCACAGACAGAACTTGCGGGGGATTCAGAGGCCTGTGGAGGAAGAGGGGGTAGGAGAGGAGGCTGGAGAAGGAGGCCTGTGGATTCAGAAGCCAAGGGCAGAAAGAAAGAGGACATGATGAGGACAGCCGGCGTGGGAGTGGGGCTCCAGGGCAAATGACTTCTCAGGCACAGGATCCCAAGTCCCACATGACCCAGAAGAGAATGCCCACCCCCACCAAGACCAGCCATCAATACAGGGCCCTTTGTCCTAGCCTTCTGACCCCTGCTCTGGGTGGCTGGGAGCCGGGAGCACCCGGAGGAAGGAATGTCCCTGCTGAGCACTTCTCTGCCTTCACAGGACTGGAGGCAACTCAGTCCCCACCAGCCAGGCCTGGCCCTCCCTCCCTCATTCCCTGGCAAGGCCAGGGCACTGCAGGGTCCCTGCTGAGGGGCCGAGTGCCAGCTCCTCACACTGAGGTACGGGAGAAGGACGGGGGAGACATGGGGCAGGAAGGAAGAGGAGCCTCGGGGCACCTTAAAATCCGACAGGGAGGCCATCAGCTCGTCCAGCTCCCGGGTGGCAGAGGAGGCCGAGATTCGCGTCTGCTGTTGGCTGGGGGTGACCCGCTGTGGGCTGCTCATCTCGCCCTGGTTCACAGTGATGGCAGGGCTGCGGGGCAGGCATGACATCAGCAGGGATCCCAGAGTCCAGCCCCGTGCTCCCCCAGAGTGGCCCTCCCCACCTCCGGAGATCAACACGTCAGCTCTGACACTGGGATCCCGCCGCCTCCCACCCCGGGGAAGCCCACCGGCTCCCAGTCTCTTCAGGGAGAGAGGGCAGCCAGGGGAGGGAGCCCGGAGGTGAGCCGACATGGGAGAAGAGAGGACCGCTCGAATGACAACTTTCACAGGAAGACACCTCTAGCCCTGAAGCCCGAGTTCAGGCTGGCCGGTTAAAATAAGCCCGAGCACCGTGTGCTCTCCTCCGCACTGCACGCATACGTGCGACCGTTCCCACGACAAGGTCACACTGAGGAGAGCTAACACTTAGGCAGCCCTCGCCATCGCCATCACCTGCTACAAGCCAGAACGCAGAGAGGCCTGGGTCTCTCCCTGCTGAGGCTGGTGGCCTTATACCCACCATCCCACACCCCCTGACCCCACTCTACAGATGGGAAACTAAGGCCTGAGAGACACTTTGCAAGGGTAGAGCCAAGGTCTGGACCCCACTGTGCGGCTCCAAAATCTGTGCTGACAGCCACTAAGCTACAGGTGCCCTCAGCAGGCACAGTGGTTTTTTCTGACGGGGTGGTGGCTGGCGGAAGGCAGGAATGGTGTCCGTGTGACTCATCACTACCCTCCCCCAGGTGCCTGGAGCTGGGCCTGGCAGACAGCAGGCACTTGTGGAGGGAAGGGGTGACATGGGGGCCGAGCGGGCAGACACTGGGGCATGGGTGCTCCCGGTGGGCACTCACACGGGGCTGGGCACCGAGCTCTCCAGCTCGTCCAGGAGGCTCTCCACGCTGGGCCGCACATCCTCCAGACCGCGGCCCCCGTTCCGCTTGGGCTTCTCTTTCATCGGGGGCCCGGCTTTGACGCCCAGCAGGCTGTTATTCTCCGGGATGCCGTAGTGAGGGCTAAGAGCCCCAGGCAGTGGGGGGCTTGAGTTGGCTTCATCTTGGGAGTGGGAGAGAGGAAAACACTTAACCCCAAGCCCTCCAGGGAGAAGGCGGACCTGGGGGCTGGGAGGTCCCGCCCCAGAGACTCAGCCCCACCTGCAGGGCAGCCTGGGGGGTTATGCTGCACAGCATTCAGCTCCAGCAGCAGGCGGTCAAGTTCTGAAAGGTTGCTGCCCAGGGAGGAGCTCATCATGGTGGGCGAAGGCTCAGCCGACTTCTGCTTGTTGGGGAAGCTTTGAGAGACAAAGGGAAGATCACAATGAGATATGCTCCCCACATTCTCCTGGCGACCCCCAAATTCTCCAGGAGAATAAGGCAGAGGAGATATGGCGTCTGTGCAGCAAGAAGATGAGAGTGGGGAAGGGATGTGGCAAGAAGAGGGAAGGAAGGAAGTCTTGCCTCAACTCCTCAACTACATGGGGTGACATAACAGCTGACATGTATACAGAAAAGGCAGCAGATGGCAGTGATAGGGCCGCCAGGCCAGTCCAGGGGCATTATGAGCTAGCCAGGAGCCTAGGGGACGTCTGTGGTTTCGTCTAAGGACCCGAGGCATAACCTCCTCGGGCCATGGCCGTGCCTGAGCCCTGACCTGGCCCCAGGCTTTCCGAGCAAGAGGGGAAGGTGCACGGACAGGGGCTGGGGCAGTACCTGTAGACGTGCTCTTCCTCACCGGCTCGGGGACACGGAGGGCCGACGCTGTCCTGGGGGATGGAGGTGCTGGAGGTTTTGGCACTGGAGCCAGACACGGGCGGCGGGGACTGAGGCTGCAGGAAGGAGAGTGCTCAGAGCCTCCCCGGGCACCCCCCAGAAGGCTGCTGCTCCCAGGCAGTCTCACCAGGGAATTTCCACACTGACCGGGGGCAGGTGATTAACGCTTGGTCACTGCCCCCTCACGTGGCGTCTGGTGGGGAGAGCCAGACGTTTCCTGGCTTTCTCCCCTTCCTCTGAGCCCGCTGCTCAGACAAGCTCCCCACACCACTGCCAGACAAGCTCCTTTAGCTGCAAAGCCTCTGGGAGCTTTGGCTTCTTGCCCCCACCTACCTGCTGGTGGATGAATCGGGAGGCGCTGGGCTGCCACTGGTCTAAGGGGTCAAGGAGTGCGCCATTGAGGGCCTCGCTGGACGGGGGTGGAGGGACAGGGGGCGGCACAGCAATCTCCTGGTATGTGTGGTTTCCAGTTGGGTAGGAGTAGGGGGTCTCCTCAGATAAGAACACAGGCCGCTTAGAGATATGGGAGGTGGTGGACTCCAAGTCCTCCAGCAGGGCGTCTGCAGAGAAAAGGCCCAGGGAGAGGGTGAGAAGCAGGAACCCTGGGAACTCACTCTCCAATGGCACTGACCTCCCTGCCTGCACCCAGAGTTAATGATAGGAGCACCTGCCCCGCCCATGGGAGAAGTGACTAGCCTCAGGTCAGGAAGATACCAGCTCAGCCCAGCCCGGCTAAGAACCAGCTCCCAAAGCTGCTCTCTTCACCCCCGCCCCAAATTGAAGGTGCTCTGAGGGTTCCTGGGGCTGCCACTGAGGCTCTCCTACCTCTGGGAGTCGGGTACCTTGCGTTCCCTCCAGACAGGGACAGGGCCATGCAGCTGGTTGGCTGGGAGTCAGAAATGCCTGCCTATAGAACTCAGTGCTCCGACTCCGCAGGGCCAGGCGGGGAGAATGGGTGGAAGAGGCCCCACGTCACCGGGAGGGGCCAGGCAGGGCCAGGTCTTACTTCCCAAGAGCTTAAGCTTTCTCAGCTTCCACATTGGGGGAGCCCCTGGGGTGGTATCTGTCTTCTTGACCACCTAGAAGCAGGCTCCGAGCTCCTTTCAGGCTATGGGGTGAGGTGTGTGGGGAGGTGGGGGCTGGGACTAGGCTGGTGCAGTGTTCCCTACCTCCTTGGACCAGCAGGGGTGGAGTGTGGGGGGAGGAGGGGGCAGGCAGTGGCAAGACTGCTCGGTAGGCTGTTTCTGCAGAAGCCTGGCAAGCAGCCTGGCCCCAGAGGCTCCAGGGGCCCCCTATTCTGCTTCTACTAGCAGCAAAGGAGCTGAATCGGTCCTCGGGTGCAAGCCTCCATTACTCTGGCACAGGGCAGACAACAGAGGGGCACTGGATCTCCCCAGCCTCCAGATAAGAAGGGCGCAGCAGGAGGGGCAGGGGTAGCAACTGCTGAGCTCCCCTCTCCTCACCCTTCCCTCCCAGGACCTCCACCGGCCCCAAAAACCAGAGAGCCTGCCCCACGGCCACACCTTCATTCCTGCCATGCTCAGGGGCTTGCTCACTCTCACCTCTCTGATGACCTACTGGGGACTCAGTCCCTGGCCCTTGGGATAAAGCATGAGAAAGCTGTGGCTACACTGCCATTTCCTAGTGACAGGCACTAGTGACAGGCACAGTGTTGGGCACTTTGCATTCATGATCCTCCTACTGCCCCGTGAGGTGGAATTCTGATCTTTCCTTCACAGATGGGGAAAGCAGCATCAAGAGGTGGTAGGACTCGCCCCAGATCACAAAGCCAGTGACTGACAGGACAGCCTGACTCCTCAGAAGCCCCAAAGCCCAGAAACCTGGCCTGCAAGAGGCTGCTTTGAGCATTAGATGATGCCATGTTTAAGTGGCACAACTTCCCAAAGGATGGGCACCCAAGCTCTCAGGGCTGCCAGGCTGATCCCTCCTTGTGGCCCTGTCCCCCACCCCACTCCGGCTCGAAGAAAGTAACAGGGAAGCAAGGCCCTCACGGGGCCTTGGTCTGAAGGCCCGCACCTCCTCCCAGCTGCCTGCCTTAGTCTCCTTCCCCCAAGGCCAGCCACACCTACCGCTGGTTCCTACCCGGTGGTTCAGAGGGGAAGCCTGTTCCCAGGCCCAGGATCCCAGGCCTCGCAGCCCAGCCCCGATCTCCTGACTTCGGAGGAAGGTCAGTCAGGCAGCCTCCTCCCAGGCCAGGTCCTTTGGAAGAGATCTGACTTCCTCCCTCCAGCAAACCGGAACTACACTGAGTCAGTGTCTAGGTAACAGCAGAAAAGGAACCAGCGTCCAGGGCCAATCCCAGTGGCCTCTCCACAGCCACACCTGCTGGTCTGGCTTCACGCACAGTCCCTATTTTCTCTGGCCCAATTCAGCAAGGGTGGGGTTTCTCTTTCTTCATCTCGAGCAGAGCCAGATGGGAAGCCCCACAGGGCTCCCTAGAGCAGGCAACAAGCGCAACCCTTGGGGGTAGCAGGGGCGGTGGCCGTGCCTGAGCGCTCACCACATGCCAGGAGCTTTACCTGGGTTACCTCTCTCTCAACGACACTAGCTCTGATGGCAAAACTGAGGCTCAGCGGCCAAAGCGAGTTGAAGTGACACAGCTTGGACAAGAACTTGGGTTTCTTGGGCCCCAAACACTCAACAGAAGACAGATAGTTAACCTTCCCCGTCAGACCGTCTGAGCCAGGGGTGCCAGGCCCTCTGCATCTAACGCCTTCCCTCGTCACTCACGATATGGCTCTCACTCTGGCTTATTGGTTTATGGGCTGGATCCTTCCAACACGGATACACCTGTTGGTCTGAAGGCGCAGTCCTGGTGTGCTGAGACAAAAGAGCTTAAAGAGCTTCTGGAGTTGTACCAGAGCTGAGTTCAAGTCCCAGCTGCTCTCTCCATCATCAGTGGCCACGCAGCAAAATCACTTAGCTTCCCTGAGCCTCAGTTTCCTCAGTCAGCTGACGTGGTTTACATGGGACAGATGCTCTAGCACACGCAGGAAGTGGCCAACATCAGCTCTTATTTGCTTTGTGAAATTCAGAAAAAAAATCTTCCTTCAAAGAGAAGAGGGTAGGATGCAAAGCACCGACCTCTCCTACAACTTCTACGGGTAGGGTACAGGGAAGGCACAGAGAGGGTGACCTTACAGAGAAAAGCAAACTGATAAACACTGAAAGGGAGATATATGCGGACGTCAGGGAAAAGGCCCGTCATTTTCCAAACTTCTGAATGGGAGAGAGGAACCCCAGTGAGGACACAGTCACAGGGTCGCGGTGTAGCTTCCTTCTCTCTCGCCACCCTTCGTCTCTGCTCAGCGAGTGGACAGGGTGCGGTGTCCCTGTCCCCCAAACCCTCTATGAACACCTCAGGGAAGAGAGCCGGGAACACAGGAGGCGGCCATGGAGCACACTCTGACCACCGTGGTGCATTCCTATGGGTGCAGGGGCCTGCTATCTCCCCGCGGCTGCACGGTGGTCAGAGGCCAAAGTTTCCTTCCAAGTTCCACCAACTCCTCTGCTTGAGTAAACAGAGGTGGCGGGGGGAGGACTGCACAGAGGAGTCCACTTGCAGGCAGCGCCCCAGAGGGAGGGGTCCCCCAGTTCTCAGCCACAGCTACTGCCTGGAACCCACCCCGAAGTACCCTATCAGTAGGCTCAGAGGTTCCTCCTACTCAGACCCCAAAGAAGGTGTCCAGAAAAGGGGGCCGAGGGGAACACAGATGTGGTAACAAAAGCAGTCAGGGCTCGCTCTTCAGGCTAGAGAAGGCCTCCAACTTCCTCAGCATCTCTCCAGGCCGGAGACCCACCCCGCAAGTCAGAGCCACCGGGAATGCCCCAGTCCTGCTGCGGAAGGAAGCTCTCCCTGGGGCTTCCCAGCCCCTTTCTGGAGGAAACCACCTAGATTCTGAAAACTTTTTGCTTCTCTGGGCCAGGTGAAGAAGGCCCTGGCACTTCCCTTCCAATGTGTGCGTGGAGGGAGAGGTTCTCCTCTCCAAACTGGGGGCCAAGAGGGGCAAGGGCGCTGCGTGCCAAGTCTCCTCTCGGCCAAAGGCCACTCAGCTACGCCCTGGCGACGAGGGGGTGTAGAGTTTTTGCTGCTTCCCGCCAGAGGGCGCTATTGGCCCACCGGCTACCTGCTGCCGCCAGTAACCGAAGGTAACCTCCTGCGATCACGGAATTTAGGAATTTCGGGCTGAGGAAGCCCCCGGAGCCCAGAGCCCCGAGGCCCAGAGCAGGGTTCAAGGAGGAGCAAGAGGCGGCCTGGTGCCAAGACTCCGGCCCAAGCCTGCGGCACACTATCATTTGAAGGTGCGACCCAAGAGTGACGCAGCAGCTGCGGAGATCCACAGAACTCACGCCCTGGCTGCAGGCCCTAGCTGCCTGCACCTCCTCCGCAGACGCAGACGCACCCGCACCCGCAGCCGTGCCTGGCCCTGAGCAACGCTCAGAGCAACAGGGGCTTCAGCCCCGGAGTGCGTCCCAGGGCGGGCGGCTGAGCTGCACGGAGTCCTTGGACCAGGCGGAGAAGAACAGGCCTTACCATCCCCAGCCACTAAGCCATGGTGCGTAATCCTGTGGGCCTGTTGGGCACTGCCGGATCTGCAGATGCGAGTGGGTTAAGACACAGGTGTCAGGCTCATTGCCCCTGGAGGGGGCAGAAGGGCAGGGCCAGTCTGCCCGCATTCCAGCCCAAGGGTACAGGGCAGAGGAGGGAGTACTGCGGGGGACGCTCACCCTCCCAAGGTAGGGGATGCCCTCAGACTATGGCTCTGGGAACTCAGGCTGACCCACTGATGCATGGCACCTAATAAGTTAAAGAGAATCAAAGAATCCTCTCCACCTCTAACTTCAACTAGTATATAAAAAGAGGTCAGAGCTCTTTAGCAAGACTAGCCTCTTCCTCCTCCCACCCAAGCCCCAGCCACTCCTCAGTATGCGATAAAGACTATCAAGAGGTCTAGAGCTGAACAGGCGCCATGGGAGCGAGATAAAGGTCCATCCAGGATCCCTGTGTGTGTGTGTGTGTGTGTGTGTGTGTGTGTGTGTGTGTGTGTGATGGAGGGGGGTGCGTGGGGGATGGGAGGGGGGATCCTGAGCCATTCCCTCCTCCCAGGCTCTGAGCACACTAAGCTGTTAGAACTCGCACAGGGGGACTCCGAGTCACACACAGACTCGGCTCAGTGGCTGAGTTGCCCAGCCAGGCTACTTCCCTGTTCTCCTGCCCCGGTTTTCTTCTGTCAGATGGGAATTCCACCCCCTTACTCACAGGAATGAGGATTACAAGAGAAAAATAGATACACAGTGCTTGCTCAGCACAGTCCTGGAATAGGGCGCACACTCAGTACGTGGGGGTTACTAAGCAGACAGGAGTCTCCCTCCCATAGAGGTGGTTAGACCTGGAGGGGACAGAGAGAGCACCCCTTATCCTACCCCACTCAAGACTCGGTCACTCACCTTCTTTCTGCAGGCCAGTTTAACTCAGCTCTCACCGCCCCTGGCAGGAGCTGCCAGCTTCCCGAGGAGCTGACAAGCAGAAGGAAGGAGCAGCAACAGCGCCCACAGAGCCACAGCACGGGGCTGCCGGAGCGCAAGGGCCTCGTCCCCACAGCCCAGGGCCCTCTGTCCATCCTGCACCTAACACAAGACCCAGATTCTCAGAGAGATGGCACCAGCTCAGCAAGGCCCTTCCCCACGGGTCCTGGAGAGGCCCAGCCTTATGGCCTATCTTGCTGGGCTCAGAACTCCAAGCACGGGAGGTTTGGGGCCCCACTGCGGAGTGCCTGCTGGGTTGGTGGCTGCAAGTGGCAGAGTAGCTACCCAGCCTCCTTACTGCTGCCTGAGCTCAGGGACAGAAGCAGTGAGCGGGGCTGGGCCCTTCCTAAGGAAGGAGCTATGTAAACAGCAGGGCCAGCGCCTGCGGATGGTCTCATCTCGGCCCCTTTTCTGAAACTGTTCCAGATTAGGAAGGAGAGCAGAAGGAAAAGACGGCTCTCCCCTCCCCCAGCCCCAGCACAGGAGCAGTTAGAGCAGAGGTAATCTAATCCGCAGCAGTGGGGCACTTTTGCTCCGTGAGTAACTCCCCAGGAATGGGGAGCTGGGTATATTTATCCTGATAACTGTCCTGAAAGCAAAGGCAGATCTGTGACCAGGAAGGGCCAGTCCACAATTAGGCCAGATCCGCTCTCCCCCACCCAGCCTGGGGACCCAGGGACTGGACACTGACTAGGAACTCAATCTCCTGGAGGGGACTTTCCTGCCAACTTGGGTTCTTGTCAACTGACTGTCTCCTCTCCAAGAATTCAGCTCTAGAGAGCAGAGGCCTTGTCTTGCCCGATGCCACGGCCCCAGCAGCCAGAATGAATGGCTGACTGGCAGAGGGACCTCGAGGCAGAGGAAGACAGGGAAGGAGCAGACAGGACAGCCGCAAGGCTACGAGTCCAGACCCAGCCAGCTGGGTGCCTGTCAACAGGTCACACCATGTCTCTGGGTCGTCTTCTCTATCTGTAAAATGAGCAGAACCCAATTTGTCCCCACTGCTGGTAGCAAGCTCTGAGGAAGAGATAATACAATTTCCGGTGAGAGTTACAGAATTTGTCCAAATCCAAGATACCGCTGCCCCAGGCAGGAACGGCACTCCCTGAGGGGCTGGATAGGAACCAATCACTCCTGCAGTGCCATCTGAATATCTAATAACCGTGCCTGGAGGGTGCGAAGACTCAGCCACCATTCACTTGGCTGACTCATGCCTCACTCAGCAGGAACTGCCATTCTACTCTCAGGCCCTGAAGGAAGTGTAGGCTGGGTGACACACCGGAAACCAGGGGAGAAGGCCGAGTCTTCCAATCTGCTGCTGAGGGAGGTGGGAGGTGGCCCGTTCCTTCCCTGGGCTACCCACAGGCTGCGGGAAGTGGTTTCCTGTTCCTGAGGAGCCCCTCCTTGCAGGGTTTACACAACAGGAGTGCGCGGCACGCTGGCTTTCTTTACTGGGTGCCTGGCCTGTGCCCAAGGTCACGGAGCTCAAGTAACCAGAGCCTCGAGAGAATAAAGGCGGAAAGGCAACTCCCAGAGGTCACCATGAGTGCCAGGCAGAAGCCCGACCACACCAAGCCCCATCTGTACCTGGCACCCACCCAGGATCCCCCACTGATCAGGCTCCCAATCTGATGGGGCTCCAGGAGGTTAAGCAGCAGCAGGCGAGAGAGCCATCCAGGTTTACCCAACACCCCAGCACCCCATCCCCACCCTAGAGGCACAGGAGCAGGTCCAGGCTGGCAGGAGAGCAGCCTCTTTTCTATTGCAAATAACTCATCTCCCAGTCCTGGATCAGCGGGCCCCGCCCACCCCCGAGGCCCCAGAACACATCGAACACATTTCATTGGTCAGATTTCAGCTACCTCTTCAGGTCACCCAGAGACTCCAGACTTTTTAAGGTCAAGTCTGGGGCCCGTCTGCAGGCCCATCCCACAGTTCCCTCAGTGGGTAAAGCACGGCTTTACATACAAAAAGACAGACAGCCTAGAACCCTGAAGCCTGAAGCGCTGGAACTTTTCTCAGCCCTTGCAAATCCATCCAGTCCAGTGCTGCAGTCTGGGCTCTTCCAGGCGAGGCAGCCTGGTGCAGAGCAAGCAGGGAGGCTCCGTGGGCCTCTCAGCCCCCACTAATCGCCAGCAGGGGGTTCGGATGGGCTCAGAAGCGAGTCACACACCCTACAGAGACCCGAAAGGAAAGCTCAAAAGTTTGCCTGCTGCGGCAAGGAGCTGCGGTGTTTTCACGACTGCCGGTTTCATAGCACTGGCCACCTGCCCACTCTTTGCCAGTCAGGTTCTCCAGTCCAAGGTGGCCACAGAACAGGTCAGGGCCTCCAGCCTCAGGGAGCCGGGTCCTTTCCCTAGCTCTCTCTTGCCTGCCTCCCCCAGTTCTCCTACAGCACCCCTAATGGCTCCCTCATTTCACTGGTCACCAGGTCACCTCAATTCTGCCTTCACGAGGCCTCTCCCCCTTACTTTCCTCCCTTTCTTTTTGTAACAGGCAGGCGACAACTTGGACTGGCACCTGAACCCACACTCCCCCACTTTCCGAACTACTCGGCTGCAGCGCCATGCTTTGGGCTCTCCCACTCCAGTCCGGCAATTTGAATGTCTTGGATGCCCAACGATTTTGCACGCACCCACCTGTCACTCTCGCCCCCCCACTAGATAGCACGCCCCGTGTGGACAGAGACCTCCTTCCTGCTCACTGGATCCCCAGCACGAGCCCCCTCGAAGGCCTCTCATACAGCAAACGGTCGTGTGCCCAACAAGGAGTCACAATACTCCGCTACCGACAGCCCTCACTGCCTACGGGATGAGCCAGGAACCCTGGGGTTGGCGTTCTGGTCTGGAGCTTCTCACAATATGGCCCCAAACCACTTTCTTGGGCCCCCTCACTGCAACCTGCCTCTCCAACCAAACTGGGCCCCTCCTTCCCTTCCCCAGCTGTGTGCTTTATTCACAACAGTGAACGTGCCCCCCCACGTCCCCCATCTACTACCAGGATACTCCTGCCTCCAGGGGACAGATGGAGGCCGGGGCACAGGAACCAGCTCAGGATGAACCCAGAATACCTTCTAAGGATCCAATTTACTTGGGAGTTAGTAATTTAAACCACTTCCTTAACTTAAAACAAGCCCGGCTAAATTTAACTGTTAAATTAAAATAAGAAGGTTATGGAGTCAAATGCAAAGTGAAATGAATTGTAAGATAAGAAATGAGGCTTTGAAGAGGCCTTGCACCTTAGTGAGCAATTTTAAGCAGCAGCACAAATCTACCACTGACCACACAAAGAGCCACCCCAGTCCATACCGCAGCTTTGGCTCTCTGCTGGCATTGGGAACGGGGACAGTAATATGGCCGTATACCCTTCTGGCACCCTAACCGACATGGCAATGTGGCAGAGTGGGCACGTGAACTGGCCTCCAAGTAGTGAGGCGGGCAGGTTCAAGTCTACCACTCACTAGCCTGGGTGGCAATTTCGTAGACCCTTCCGGGCTTTCGTTACTGGGACACCTCATAGAGTACACAGTGAGAAATCAATGCAAAAGCGTTTGAAAGCCACCATGAAGGCCAGGGAGAGCCCCTCTACCCTCCCACTGGGACACAGGAAACGGTAAATAACGCCCATCACTGATTTTCATCTTCTGTTTGGACGGGAGCAGGAGGAGGTGGAGCCAGGGACTGAAGCCAAAAATCTTGGGAGCTGGACAAGTCCATCACTAACTCTGGCCTCCTAGCTGAGCAAACCACTGACATCACCCCTCCCTGCCTCGGGTTAATTCCAAGTCCTCGGAGAACATCAGCTGAGCCCAGAAGCCTCCAACTCACTCCCCAGCAAGGACAGAGGCAAAAGAGCGAGGTGTCTGGGGTCCAGAGCCACCCCACCGCCACCCCAGCTCTACTGCCTGCTGGGAAGTCACAGCTGTGGGAGCCCTGTGGCTTTGAACCTGGAATCAGAAAAACAGAAGGAGCTGCCCAAGTTGCATGGAAGCTCTCAGCCTCCACCCTCCCCGAGGAGGAAGCCCAGGAGAAGGCTACCTCTGCTCCTGTCACTGAGGCTCTGAGCCCAGCAGAGGGCTACAAAGGGCCAAGAGACGGGGCCCTTCGCACAGCCAGAAAGCTCGGAGGGGGGAAGGAGAGGAGAATGACATAATCCTTCTTGAGCATCTACCAGGACCCTGGCTGCACCCCCACTTTACAGATAAGGACAAAGGCTTGAGGATGTCCAGTGAGTGCGCCCTGCAGGCAGGCGCAGTCCCCCACGAGGACAGCTCTGCCGGGCTGCAGAGCCTGTCCGCTTTCCTTCCTCAACACCCCACGGACAGTGGCGTCAACAGCCGCCCCTCATTCTGCCTGTCACCACTCTCCAGACTTCAAAGCACCAGTCCCCAGAGTCCCTAGAGCAATCCAAAAAGGCTGGCCACGAGGGTGCCTCTCCACTTGCCTCAGCGGCCCAGGTTCTCATCTCCCTCCTCTCCCCACCCCCTCTCTTCTTCACCCTCTGCCTGAGGCAGGGTCCTGACCCACTGGTGGGCCCCTACAGGCAGCACTTGGAGCTCGAGGATTCAGAGAAGGCTGGAGCTTCATGTTCTAGGCCAACCTGCTGCTGCATGAGTCACCATGCTTGCCCGTTCCCTTCCTGTGACTGGCCTGTCTTGAGCAGCGTGATGCAAGACGGGACTGCCCAGGCACTGACCGCCACCCCAACGTACAGCCAGGTGGCCTTCTTACTGGACGAGGGGTGGGCCTGGGCACAGAGGGGTCAGTGGCTCCTTGGCCCCTCAGAAACTGGCAGAGGCAACAGGCAGTCAGGGCTCCGCTGAGAGAGGGACGAAGAGAAGCTCAAGCCCGATGTGAAATCGGTCGGCCCTGAGGGATGCCACCGCCCGTCCTGGGCGAACGAACGGTCAGGAAGTGCTGACATCTGCAACTCACTTGCTTTTTTTTTTCTTTCAGATTTTTAATTTATTTTTAGAGAGAGGGAAAAGGAGGGAGAAAGAGAGGGAGAGAAACATCGACGTACGAGAGACATCAATCAGTTGCCTCTCGCACGCCCCCCAACTAGGGACCTGGCCCACAGCCCAGGCATGTGCCACCACTGGGAACTGCACCAGTGACCTTTCGGTTTGCAGGCCAGCACTCAATCCACTGAGCCACACCAGCCAGGGCCCAACTCATTTGCTTTTACTTTTAGAAAACAGACTGAGGGGGGAAGAAAAAGAAAGTACACTGAAGCAGGTTCAAGATTATCCCGTGACCATCAGCCCCACACACGGCTGTTCCAGCATGCTTGCTTGCTTGCTTTCTTTTTTAAAGACTGGATTTATTTATTTTTAGAGAGAGGGGAAGGGAGGGAGAAAGAGAGGAAGAGAAACATCAATGTGTGGCTGCCTCCTATATGCCCCCAACCGGGGACCTGGCCCACAACCCAGGCATGTGCCCTGATTAGGAATCAAACCAGCAACCTTTCTCGGTTCACAGGCCAGCAGTCAATCCACTGAGCCACAGCAGCCAGGGCCCAATACGCTTTCCTGCACGAGAGAAAGAGCTCAGAAGTGCACAGAACCCTCGGTGTGGCTGCAGGAAGAAGGGTGGGCAGCACACAATTCGCATCTGTCAGAAGTGTCATCTGCGGCGCAGGTCACCACGCAACATGAGTTGGAACCACTATCTCAGACTGTCAAGAGCTTGGAGAAGGGCAGACGGGAGAGGAAAAGAGCCAGGCCAGCTGCCCTCCTTGTCCCACAGTTGACCCTCAGTGACACTTTCGCTTCCCCAATAGCATCTACACCACCCAGCCCTGGCCATCTCAGCCTCACAAGTTCTGGAAGTCAGCTGCTCAGTTCTGGGCAAGACAGAGTTCTCCCAGGGCCACATGACAGCTGGTGTCACACAGTCCGGCACCTCCTGAGAAAGGGCACGGTCTAGGGAAGGCCCATCATGTGCACAGGAGCCTTGAGCCTTCTCTCAGGCACCCCCGCCCCCAGCCAGCACTGGTCCCGTGCTGGTGGCGGCAGGCCCGGCTGCCCCAGGCCCTGGCAGGGTGGTGTTGCTGACCTACAAAGGAAGGCGCCTGTGTCCACGCCCTGACGACACAAATTCCTTTTTTTTTACAAAGATTTTCTTTCTTTTCTTTTCCCCTTCCTTCCTTTACAGAGAGAGAGAAAGGGAGGCACAAAAGAGAGAGAGAAACACTGATGTGAAAGAGAAACATTGATCAGCTGTCTCTTGTACGTACCCTGACCAGGCATATGCCCTGACCGGGAATAGAACCGGCGAACTTTCGCTTTGCAGAATGACGCCCAAACAACTGAGCCACACCAGTCAGGGCACAGATTTCTCACGAAGCCCAGATCCTTGCCAACTCTCCACATTGGGAAACCGGCCTCTTCCTAGACAGGGAGGGAGCAGATAGAGGCCGCAATCCTCACGGCCTTGGCTAACCAGAGTCACACTAGGAAACCACAAGAGAAAAAAAGGAGGAAAGACAGACTTTTCGGAAACAAAAAGTATCCAGAGAGACCTGGGCTGTCAGTCTCGCCGGCAGGGTGCACAAGGAGGGACGTGAGAGTGCAGAAGAGGACAGGGTGGGAATAGAACCAGAGTTAAGACCCTGTCGCCAGCCTGCAAGAAGCCCACCCCCCCTAGAGCTGAGGCAGAGAGCCAGGCAGATGGCGAGCCTCATGGGAGAACTGAGCAGGTGGCCTATGCCCTGGGCCTCATGCTGCAGAGAGGGTCCCCAGGCCCAGCTTGGCGCGGTGTGGTGTGGCTGGCATGGCATCGTGTGGTGTGGCTGGCTTCCACCTACGTGGCCAGCTGGTTACACCAGGAGACTGGTGGGGGAGGGGGAGGTATCCACCTCAGTACTAATTTGGATTTAATTGGAGGAGACACACTAGAGCTCTGGGAATTCACCCCAGCATAGCCAGGACAGATGGCAAGAGAGTGCCCAGCCACAATGACAAAAACATCACAGAGGAAGCCCCCAAGGTATACGCACAAAATATTCCAAAAATCTGTTTGGAAGTTGGATTTTAAATAGTGGGGACTGTCTTCTGACAGAAGCAGTGCTTTGAGGGAGAGATTGGGGTGACTTCCACTGGCCCTCGGGTTCTGCAGTGTTTACATGGAATGCTTTCTCACTCTGAGGAGCTAAGGAGGCCCCCGGGGCAGGGGGCAGGCCTGCCTGAGTCAGAAACACCCAACCCCATCATTCCGCACACACAGCGCCTGCTCTGTGCCCGGCGGTGTGCTGTGCACTGAGGGGCAGCTGCCCAGGCTGCTGCTGGTCTCAACTTCCCAAGGACAGACAGGCCCAGAAGTCCTGTGCTTCTGTCCCCGAACAACCGTACAGAAAATCAGGGAGTCTCGCGTTTAACCTGGCAACCTCTGATCGCAACACAACTGCCAGTGGGGGCCACCCCCCCTGCTCCTGCCTCTCTCTATGCCCACACAGGAAGTGGCCACCAAGGAAGTCAGTGAGCTGATCGAGTGCCACCAGCTATTGCCCTCTCTGACACCACTTTTTTCTCCTTTCTAAAAGTAGAATCTCGGTCCTGGCCAGGTAGCTCAGTTGGTTAGCGCACTGTCCCTATGCACCAAGGTTGCAGGCTCGCTCCCTGGTCGGGGCACATACAAGAATCAACCAGTGAATGCACCAATAGGTAGAATAGCAAATCCATGTTTCTCTCCCTCTCTCTTTCTTAACTCTCCTTTCCTCTCTCTCTAAAATCAATAAATTTAAAAAAAAATTAAGATTTTATTTATTTATTTTCAGAGAAAGGGGAAGGGAGGGAGAAAGAGAGGGAAACATCAAAGTGTGTGGGAAACATCAATCAGTTGCCTCTCGCTGGCCCCCAACCAGAACTGGGGACCTGGCCTGAAACCCAGGCATGTGCCCTGACACGGAATTGAACAGCGACCTTTCGGTTCACAGGCCAGCACTCAGTCCACTGAGCTACACCAGCCAGGGTGCAAACATTTTCTTTATAAGTTATTTAATTAATTTATCCATTGACTATGTGATTATCTGAAGTCCAGGTACAGTGCTAGCCTTTGGAGCAACACAGGCGGCAGCTCTTAACCAGCTGTCCCAAATGGGGTGACAGATGCTGCAGCCAGATCGCCCTCACATCCTAAAAAAAACTTTTTTAAAGTGGACGTCTCTGCCCCTGTCCACCCCTCCACGCTGTGCCCGAACTCTAATGTCTTCTTCCGCGGGCACCGCCTTGAGAGGGGTCGCCTGCAAGCCCAGGGGGTGCCTGGCCCCCCTGCACTGTCTTATGCGACAACCAGGCGAGGCAGGAGCTGGGGTAAGAGGAGTCAAATATCTCTGGCTGGGAACAATGGCTCCTGGGGACAAATTCCAAAACACAGGCACCACGAGCTGCCACAACACTCTCCCCAGCGTCCGGGTCCTCTGAGGGAAGATCCCAGGGGCCGCGTGCCGCCCTCAGAGCCGAGGGCAGCTCAGTGTGCGGTGGCAGACAGCAGGAAGTGCTGGTGGCTGCTGGCGGTGCCCCTGGGGAGCCGTTGGCACAGCCCAGGCTGCTCAGGCCCGTGAGCAGAGACAGCCAAGTGCACATTTTACCCTTCCTTCCGCCTCATTCTGCAGTTCCCTACCTTCCCACCCTATCTTTTCGGTGACATAGGAATTGTAAATGGTTATGGGTTGGCTCAGAAAAATCTTCCAAGACCTCCTTCAGCAATGAACTCGGATTCTTCTCTTTCCAAAGGGGACTCTATAGGCGGCAGGACCACGGGAGGGGGTGGGTAAGGGAGGCCATCAAGACTGCGGAAGAGGTCACCAGCAAAAGCCCCGCAGACTGAACCCCACCCCTGCCACCTGGACGTGTTTGCGCTGAGTTAGTCTTGAGAAATCGGGATTTCACACGAAAGCCAGGAGTTCTGGCTTCGCAGGCGCAGTCAGAAGAGCTAGCAATACTGGTCCACTTCCCTGCAGGGCCGCTACCACCGGCACGAAATCTAGGTCCCTTCCTGTCTGGCCCACTTCACCCATTCACAGCGCCTGCGGGGCTCCAGCAGGCCCACAAGTTTGCGGCATGATGTGGCGTGGACTTTGCAGTTGAGCTTGATGACACTGCAGCTCTTTGAGCTCAGTTCCCTCGTCTACAGAAGAGCGTAGTAACAGCCTCACATCACGGGGGCCAGCAGGGTTCCCAAGGCTCACTCAGGCCACCTGGAGGACCAAGTAAGATAATGAACGTAACGCAGGCCTGGCGCATCACAAGCACGTGGTCCACACACATCAATAGTGCCTACCTCACCAGGTGACTCCAGGTGACGTCCCTGACTGCCCCAAGGTGTAAAAGAGCGCCCAGCACAAGCCCCGAGCAACAGCAGAGAAAGTGCTCTGAGAGGTCCAGGCAGGGGGCCCGACTCCAGCACTCTGCCCCCACCTCCATTTGTTAATATACCAGGACTGGATCACAGGTCTCTGCCCACAAGGAGTTTGTGGGTAAAAAGCTGACAGGCTTAGGCAGGACCCAACTAAAACTGATCTCTCTCCCCCGCTTCAAAGCCATGCCCAAGTTCAAAGACTTGCCAAGCGTCCAGAGGCCCCTGTGCTCGGGGTGTGGGGAACTCAGCACACAAAGCCAATGGGAGGAAGGGCACTGCCGGTCCTCCTGCAGGTCCGGTCCAAAGGCCAGCCTCCCTGCTCCACAGTGCCATCTGCTCTGGCAATCGAGCTCCAAGGGGAAAGCCCAGTGATGGGCCAGCGTGGCCTTTGCTATGCCTGTCCGTCTGAGGTCTCTAACTCCTACTTCTGCCCAGGGTTCAGCCTCTGGGGCAGCGCTGACTTGGGCCACCCTGGACTTACTCCACGGGCAGTCCAAGGCTCTGAGTGTCAGACAGGACAAGCACCGGCTTGCACTTGGCTCAGCAATCCCGCCCCCGCTGACTCAGCTGAGCTCCCCACCTGTGTGCACAAGGATTCCTCATCCCCCTTTCCAGAACAAGAGAGGTGGAGAGCCCAGGAGGTCGGGACCTGGCATCCATGGAGGACCCTCTCGGGACTGTGTGGGCCGCCTGCAAGGTCACAGAAAACGGCGTGCGAGTGTCCCTATAGCACTGCGCTGGGGACATGGGTCACAGTTTCATGGTCCAGAGGGCCTGGGAGTCTGCAAAGGTGACACCGCTGCCTGGGATGACACCAACGGCTCACCAGTGGGTCCACTGGAGACAAGTCTCATCAGTCGGGGTTGAAGCAGCCTCCCCTCGGCCTCAGTCCCAGCGGCTGACATTTCTGGAGTGGGCCCTACTGGGCAGCAACTCAGGCAGCACACACTCTCCAGCAGAGCCGCCACCAGGGAGGGCGCACAAAGCGAGCGGGCACTGCCTCACTTAGGCGTCCAAGGCCCACCTTGAAAAAGGACAAGCGCTGCACACCTGTACCTGTCCCTGTCCCACCTGCCTCCTCCAGTCCCTCCCACCCTCTCTGGTGCTGCATCCTCGCCAGTGGCATCCCCAACAGTGCTAGGCACAGGGGAGACAAAGATGCAGTGTCTTCCCCAGGAAGCACCAAGCAGGGAGACTGTCCTAAAAGGCGGGGGAGAGGAAAGGAGGGGCCTTCCTGGCAGAGGAAGGAGCAGAGGCAGAGGTGAGGAGCAGCCTGGTGGACAAAGGGGGCTGGAGCTCAGGGTACAAGTCCCAGCTTGGTGGAAGAGGAGTCAGGGACCCAGGGCCGGCGGTGGGGCCTGGCCTTACAAGGGCAAGCCCCGGGAAGCTGCTGGCCGGCAGGACCAGGCTTGTGTGTTAGATGGCTGGGGCAGCGAGTGCGGGAGTGACGGAGAGAGGCGGGGCTGGGCCAGAGGGAGACCAAGAGTCACAATGCTCTAAATAAACCTGGCTAAAATCAACAAGACCTGGTCACTGAGTGGCTGTGGGGAAAGAGGGAGGAGTGCAGGATGCCTCCCACGTCTGCTTCCTGTGAGTGGACGGAGCAGGCTCCCGATGAGACAGGGGAAGCAGGAGGGGGAGCAGGAAAGAAAGAAAGTACACCAGAGGGTCAGGGTGACAAGGGCAGCTACGGAGGCCAGGCAGAACACCGGAGCCTGCTTTTCTCCCCGGGCCCCATCACCTAGGAAGCTCTTGGGGCCCAGAAAGCAGCGGTTCGGGAAACAACACAAGGCTGCCACTCCAGTCTGCTCTTCCCTCTGAGAGCAAGTGGTCCCCCCAGCCTGGCATCGGGGGAGTGTACACTGCACACTGCCAGCCCCAGGCATTCTCAGAGTGCTCAGGATTACCGTGGGCGTCCCCCCTGTGCCCCTCCAGCCTGGTGCTGAAGTCTGCCCCTCCCCCAACAGCTCCCCTCCAGAAGAGGGATTAGGCCAAGCCCATTATCAAAAAACCAAGTTCTGGCTGGTGTGACTCAGTAGATTGAGTGCTGGCCTGCGAACCAGGGAGTTGCCGGTTCAATTCCTGCTTGGGGCGCATGCCTGGGTTGCTAGCCGGGTCCCCAGTGGAGGGTGTGCAGGAGGTGGCCACACACTGATGTTTCTCTCCCTCTCTTTCTCCTTCCCCCTCCTCTCTCTTAAAATAAATATATAAAATATTTTTTAAAAAAACAACAAGTTCTTCCTGACAAATGAGCACGGGGCGGGGGGAGGGGTGGAGGGAGGAATCAGGGCGGGGTGCTCACCACGCACCCTCCACCCCCTGGCAAGCCCAGGACAATCTCAGAAGCCTCGGAAATGCCCTTCAGAACTGGCCCAGGGGCCCAGCCCCAGGAGCCCAGGAAGAGTTTGACAGACAGAGCTCAATATCTGACTGGAAGCCCCAGAAATATCAGCTGGCCCCACCTCAGCCGACACACCAAAGCCACCCTGAAACGTCATTCCACTGAGGAAGTGAAGGCTTGTCCTGGTGGTTCAGGCTGAGTTTAGTTGTAAAATCAACAGGGAGGACACAGGGTAACAATTCCTGGCCAGTGAGCTCAGCTCACAGGAGCCTCCTCCTTCCTCGCCTTTGCGTCTGCGGCTCCCTCCGCCTAGACCACCTTCCCGTCTCCCTACCAGGCCAAGTCCTTTCTTTTCCCTTGAGACTTATCACAGCTCGGTTTCCTCTTGTGCAACATAAGGATAAAAAGATCCACCTTGCCTACCTAAAAAAAGGGAATGTGTAGTTTTTATTCTGGAGGCCTCTTCTGCAAGAGAATCCCAAATCTTACTAGGGAAATCCTTATTAACTATATAAAGGACAAAGGTTTAGGGCTTTTTCTAAATGTCAAGATTCCAATTAAGATGCACAACAGAGTCAGTTTAGGGTGCCACTTCTCCTAGGAAGCCCTCCCTGACCACATTCCCTGCACAGGGTCCAAGACCCGTCTCCTTTGAGTTCCCAAAGCACTTCTCACTTCCTCTGAGAGCACATACCAAACTGGTAAAAACTGTCTGTGTAGGTGCCTGTGTCCCACCAGCTGGTGACAGCTCAGCAAGGGCGGGGAGTGTGGCTTTATTATCTATCTTCGAGTCTTTGAACAGGGCAGTGCCTGGCACACAGGTGTTCCATGGACAACTGCTGAGTGAATGACCCCCACCAAGCCCATGAGCTGCAGAGATCTGCCCCCCTACTGCAGCCCAAGCCATGTCTGGTCTCCACGAGGGCTCGCCACAGGCAAACCACAATGGGGGACAACCACACACGAGAACAAACAGGGTCCAAGCCCTCCCTGCTCTTCTAACCCCGAAATCCCCTTGACTGTGATCTAGTTCACGTCACCCCTCCCCAGCCCACACCACTCCTAGCCTTAAAAATATATACATATCAAAGGAACACTCCACAAGACTTTGCGGCCACAGCACAGCAGCCCCCTGTGGGCGCCTAAGGTTTAAACTCACTGTGTGGCCTGTCTGGCTCCCTCTGTGGGTGGGGGAGGCGAGGCCCACAGGAGTGAGCCACCTGGGAGGGAGTCTGGATCCCAGGCGGAGTCAGGACCAGGGACGGGATGGCACTTTCCCTCGGTGCTGGAGGAGGCGGCAGAGGAGAGGCATCAGCAAGCGCAGGGGGAATGGCAAGCCCCTGCATCCTGCCACCGCATCTGGTCACGCCTCTCCACATGGGGCAGGGGAGGCAGGGACACGAGCTGGGACGTGAAGATTCTTCTGAGACGTGCGTCACCGGGATGTGTTAGCAGCACCAGCCAGGGGCTCCGCAGCTGGGAGTGGCCGGGAGCCTCGCTGGTCACGATGACAGAGCCACAGTGAGGCAAACGGACACAGAGCACGCAAGATCGCAGTGCCCAGGGCGGCCCTCGGGGAAAACCGGCCAGGGAGAGGCAGAGGGAGGCAGGGTTTAGAAGAGAGACTGAAGGGGGGGGAAGGCAAAAAAAAACAATGTTTTGCAAACTTTTTTGTTCATTCCTTTCGACTTTAAAAGGCTCTTTTTACAAAGAAACAAAGAATGCCAGAAATAGTAAATTTGTGGATAAATATAAAAGGCTAAAAATGCGGTATGAGTTTTATGATATATGTAGACATAAAATTTATGACAACAATTACAAAGGCCCGGAGGGAAAAATGGAAACATACTGTTGTAAGGTTCTTACATCATACGTGAAATCATGTGACATGATTTGAAGACTGATTACAAGTTAAACCGTAAACCACACAGCAACCACTCGGGGTGGTGAGCACACAACACAATGTACAGGTGACGTGAACCTGAAACCTACATAATTTTCTTTATTTTAAGAACGTCTGTTCATTTTTAGAGAGAGGGGAAGAGAGGGAGAAAGAAAGGGAACGAACACCAATGTGCCTCTCGCCCGCCCCCGACTGGGGGCCCGGCCCACAGCCCAGGCCTGCGCCCAGACAGGGAAGGGAACCCGTGACCGTTCACTTTGTAAGACGACACCCAACCCACTGAGCCACACCAGTCAGGGTCTATGTAATTTTACTAACCGATGTCACCCCAATAAATGCAATTTAAAACACTTAAAAACCATCCAGCAACCACTAAGAACGGCACACCAATGAGGGATAGCTAAATAAGCCAATAGCTGAGATTAAATGGAACCCTAAAAAATATTAAATGAATCCAAAAGAAGGCAGCGAAAGAAAAAAGACGAACGAACAGATGGTACAAACAGAAAACAAATTTTAAGATGGTAGACACACCCGATCATACAGATAGTTACTTCAAATGTTAGAAGGTCTATAAACTCAAAAGGAAAAGACTGGATAAAAATGCAAGATTCAATATATACTACTTATAAGAAACACCTTTTTAAAAAGACTATTTATTTATTTTTAGAAGGAAAGGGAAGGAGAAAGGGAGGGAGAGAAACATCAAACCTGCAAAAGAAACATCGATTTAGCTGCCCCTTGCACACCCCCAACTGGGGACCTGGCCCACCACCCAGGCACGTGCCCTGACTGGGAATCGACCGGTGACCTTGCAGTTTGCAGGATGATGCCCAACCCACGGAGCCACCCCGGTCGGTGTTGCAGGAAACACTTTCAATATAAAGACACAGACAGATAGTTCCTACTGGTTTGATGTGTATAAAACGATGGAGAAAAGTAGACCATGCTAACAGCAACACCCAGGAAGTTGGCGTGGTTCTGTTAGTATCAGATGAGGTAGCCTTCCAGGCAAGAGTGTTACCAGGGATAAAGAGGGGCATCTCATGATGACAAAAACGGTCAAGACGTAGTATCCTGACTGCACATACATCCAATAACAAGGCTTCAGACCAGATGAAACAAGAACAGACAGAACTAAAAGGAAACAGAGACACACCTACAATCGTAGCTCAAGATTTCAAACTCTATTTGAGAAAGCTCAGCAACTGAGGAAAAGCCCTCCCAAAAACAGCCAGAGAACAAATAAGCAAATAATAATGCAGGCGCTGAGGAGCAGAGGGCCAACAGAGGCCTAGTCGCAGGAAGGCAAGAGACGCTGGGTTTTGCTCGCTGAAGCAGAGGGGACTGGGAGGGCAGCAACAGAGCAGGAAAGGGGTCCTTCCTTTTGCTAGAACCACAGACTCCCCCAGCTCATGCCACAATCCCAGTGGCTTTCCGTCCCTGACACATCTCGGTGGGAGGCAGTGTTCAATTCCACCCCTCGCACACGTGGCTGCCCATGTTCTCAATCACTGCACTCCCAAGCACACCGCGATCCTCGCACAGGAATGACACACAGGAACGCTCACCAGCCTGCCCCCTGCCCCCTTCTTTCCCACCGGCACTAAGTGGCATCACGGACTGGCAGTCAGAAGGCGTCCATAACATAACCAAAGGGGCGGTCTGCAACAGCGGACTGACTGGAGCAGCCTCTGGACCCCGGTCCCAGCCTGGCCACTCACCAGCCCTCGTCCCAGACACGCCTCGCATCCTCTCTGTGCTTCAGCGGCCGCATCTATAAGGACACCTGCTTCGCGGGGTTGTTGTGAGGACAAAATAAGGTGACGCAAGTGACAGTGCCTAGCACAGAGTAAATTCCGTCAATGCTGGCAGGTACTATTCCAACTATGTCACACATATGCACTGAAAAGACTTTACAGAAACGCATCAGAATATTCATTGTGGGTATGACTGGATGATTATCTCCAAGAGTTTGTAATTACTGTTTTCTCTGTGCACCTCTGTAGTTTTCAAATTTTCTACAGTGAACATGTATAACATCGATCATCAGTAAAAAAAAGTTAAATGTTAAGAGGAACATCAATATAATTAGTCCTTTCAACAGATATTTATAATATAGAAAAGTAAACTTTAAAAACAATGATAAGATATAAACCCCAAAAGAATTGAAAACAGGTATTCGGATACGTATTTGAACGTGAATGTCCACAGCCAGCACTGGTCCCAACAGCCAAAAGGTGGAAACAACCCAAATGTCCCCCAACAGATGAATGGATATCCCTACTATGGAATATTACTCAGCCATTAACAAGGATGAGGTAATGATACATACTACAACATGTATGAAGCTCAAAAACATTATGCTAAATGAAAGAAGCCAGTCACAAAAGTCCATGTTTTATACGATCCCATGTATGCAAAATGTCCAAAATAGGCAAATCCATACAGACAGAAAGCTGACTCGTGGTTGCCAGGGGCTGGAGGAAGAGGCTGCGCACGGGTACAGGGTCCCCTTTGGTGGTGACGAACGTGTTCAAGAACCAGATGGAGGCGATGGCCACACACGCTGTGAATGTACTAAATGCCACGGAGTTGTTCAGGTTAAAATGTTAACTGCATGTGACGTGAATTTCACCTTAGTTAAAACAAGGAAGGATGTGTGTATCAATTGAATGCACGGCTTCTATGTTTACAAATGAGTAACGAATGGTTGGAAAAGATACACACCCAACTGTGAACAATAGTTCCTGCTGCCCAGTAGGGAAAGGAAGACAGGTCTTTCACTTGCAATAAGCATGTATCTTCTTTGACATAAAGACTTTAACAAAAGTAAATAACATCAGATACAAAACAACATGAAAAGGTCTCTAGGGGGAAAAAAAAACAACTACCAAGGCTTGAGGCTACACTGTGGCAGACGTGTAATTCTAGAAATGAAGGACCCCGGATACTCCCCCAGAAGGGACAGAAAGAGGAAGAAGCACAGGCCTGCTCTGCTGCAGTGTCCTGGGCAAGTGCCTTCTCCTCGAGGGCCTTAGTCTGTCCATCTGTGAAACGGGTGAGTGGAACCTCCTAAGTGATCTTCAAATGTTTTTACATTGTTTTATTTTTAGATTTTTAAAAAGCCACAAAACTCCTTCTACAATCATAACCTTCAATGGAAGCCCAACACATAAACAGATTAAAAAGTGAGCAGTTCTAACTGAAAAGGTGATGGTTGGAGACACCCCCCGCAACCCCAACCGCGGGAGTAGGTGACACTCGGAGCCCCTTCAAGCCCTAGAAGTGCAGCACTCTAGGAGAGACTGAATGAGACCAGAGCCACAGAGAAGGGAGTGTTGACTGTTGTTAACACCCAACAGGATATTCATTCGGAGGCAAACTCTCCCAGGCAGCAGAAGCAGGCGAAGAGAAGAGGGCAGAGCTGGGGGGAAGCCCAAGCCAGTGACACCAAAAGGAGCTGCTCCCAGCAACGCCATCAAGAGCCGGTGACCAGGAAGCCAAGGGTCCCAGGGGCAGATGGACTGTGACAGCCCAGGCCCCCACACCTCTGTCAAGGTCAGGCAGATAACAGCTATCTCCGGGTCAGTGTTCCTGCTGCTTTAGGGGAACAAACAGGATGTTTGGAAACAGATGACCAGAAGTGACCACAGGAAGTCATGACAACCACCTCCAGGTAACACTCCTCTTCTCGCCCCAGCTCGTTTCCGGTGCGGCTATCTCAGCGGGCCAGGCAGAAAGACATCAAGTGCTGCCCTTGGCCGGGTGGCTCAGCTGGTGGGAGCGTCGTCCCATACACCAAAAGGCTGTGGATTCGCTCCCCAGTCAGGGCACACACCTAGGTTGGGGGTTCGAGCCCCCATCAGGGCACGTGTAGAAGGCAACCAATCGATGTTTCTCAGATCCATGTCTCTCTCTCTCTCTCTCTCTCTCAAAAAATCAATAAACATATTCTCAAGTGAGGATTTAAAAAAAGAAAAAGAAAAAGACGTCAAGTGCTAACTTCCAAAGACAGAAAAGGGGCAGGAAGTCTTGGAAAGTTCAGAACACAGCAGAAGAGGCCATCCGAGGTGTTGAGACAGGGAGAGAATGGGGCCACCCATCCACCCCAACAGCTACCTTGCCCCAGAGAGGCAGCCAGGCTGACACTGTAAGGAGGGGTGAGGAACCCACACACCCACAAGTGAGCACAGAGGACTTTCCAAGCGGGGCAGCCAGTGACCAAGTGAGCGCAGGAGGGCGACCAGGGCAGGTCTGCCCGCAGTGCAGTGTCCCAGGTGGCACGGCCACTCCCGCACACCCACCTTGGGGGGCCAGCTGGACTCAGCTGTCCTGGCGCTCGCCCGTGATGAGAAGCCACCCCAGAGGGCCAGCTGAGCCAGGAGTCCACGGTGGGGGGTGGGGGGGAGGTGCACAGGGGTCAGGGAGTAGGGGATGGCAAATCCAGAGGAAACTGGGGGCAGGCCATGGGACACTCCCATTTCCACCTAAGGAAGAGGAGTGTTCCTGGAAGCAGAGTGAGGGAAGGCCTGGCCAGGACTCTCTGAGCCACTTCGAACCCCCGATGGGGCCCAGGGCTAGGCCAACAGATCGACTGCCCCTAAAAGGGCACAGAGGTGGCAGGGCAGCTCGTCACTGGGTGGGCTTCTAGCTCATGGCCAAGCCCACTCTGCTAACAAAGACCACAGTCCGTGGTCCAGAAAACCAGCCGTTCCTTTTCTGCTGCTACTAGGAGCCTCATGGGCCTGGCCCCACCCTGAGAGGCTTCACGGGGGTCACGGGGCAGCTTCCACAACCTGCCATGACCACTGGAGGCCTGCGGGTTCTGGGAGAAGCCCTCGCTGCACTGGAAGCGGGGCCCGGGGAGGGCCTCTGCGGCAGTTCTAATATTAGTGTTACATGAGTGATTAGTACAAACCAAGCCACCGAGCAACCTCCTCCCCCAGCCACTTCCTCCTCAAAGCCACCAAAGAGGCTCAGGGGAGATGAAATATCACAAAACCAAATCCCAAAGGACTCCACCGGCCTTGGGGTACGCCCGTTTCACCTGCAGATCAGAGCCCCCAGTGCTCCGCCCCACGGGGCTAGGAAGAGTCCCACATCACATTCTCCTGGGAAATAACCAGAGGCAGATTCCTCCCCCAGGCCCAGCTAAACGGCCACCTAGGTTCATCTGCCTTAAGTGCTCATCACCACGGCCACAGCAATTGTAAACAGCAGCTTCATGGTGACGGAGACAGTCCAACTCCCGGAGCAAGGCCTAGATTGTCCCGAGGAGGAGAAATAATGACGACCATCCCCCTTTACTGAGCAATTTAAAGCCATTTCAGGAAAAGGACCTGTGTCACAGATCAGGGTACCGAGTCTCGGGGTGAGAGGTCATCTGCCGAGGTCACGCAGTCAGCAAGGGGCAGCATCAATACAGACCCAGGCACGGCTGACAGCGTTGCTGCCTCCCACCCGCCTGGAACCCAGAGGGTTCCTTGCTCTGACTCTCCAGAGGACATGGAGGTTAGGCTTCAGAGTGGGTGTCCCTGGTTCACACCCATGTAATCATCAGCCGCCCCCATTTATTAAGCAACTGCAGAGAGAACCCAGCCACACTGGGTGGGAAGAGACTCTTGAAAGGCAGAAAAGATCCCCGTGTTCAGGGGCTTATACCTAGGTTGCAGGACAGATGAAAGGGAAGAGGCCAATTTACGTAAATCTGTGAAGTGTACCAAAGTGGGATGGTCAAGAGGTTAGGGGTTTCAACCAGAAAAAAGTCTTCTGCAGAAGGAGGCTAGAGCTGAGTTCGTAAAGGCAGCAGGGGAGGGGAGATGCAGGGGGAGGAGGCTGCTGTCTGCAACGTGGACAAAAATCCAGACTGCCGGCAGAGGTGAGCGCTTAGAGAAGTCAGGAGTCTAATCAAACCCGGAGGATACAGTTCAAGAAATCCCCAGACTTGGCAACTGTGTGTTTGCTGTAAATATAGGGCAGAAAGAGAGCATTCTTAGAACCTCCCAAATCAGGGCCAGGTAGGAATAGGCTCCCGGGAGCGGGGCCCTCTGCAGGCCACAGAGCCAAGGGGAGGGCTGGACCCGTGGAGGCCAACCAAGTGGCACGGGGAAGACAGGCTCCAGGGCAGCCAACTCTGGCTTTTCAAAAGAAACGGCCGCCCCGACCGGTGTGGCTCAGTGGGCTGGGCATCATCCCACAAAGCGAAAGGTCGAGGTTCGATTCCTGGTCAGGGCACGTGCCTCGGTTGTGGGTTCAGTCCTCGGTCAGGGCACTTGAGAGACACAACCAGTCAATGTTTCTCTCTCACACAGATTATTTATCTCCCTCTTGTTCTCCTTCTCTTCCCCTCTCTCTAAAAATAAATAATAAAATCTTTTTTTTTTAAATCCTATTAAAAAAAGAAAAGAAATGACATATGGATTTTGTAGATGTGATCTCCTGATGCTTTAAATGTTAGCAACTAATTTGGAATATTTTTAAATACCATTAAGGCCAAGCAACATAGGTCTGCAGACCAAACCCAACCTGTGATTTCTCATCTCTGCCTAGAAGTGCCCAGTACGAAGAGCCAAAGAGAGAGTGGGCTGGGTGCACTAGATCTAGGATAAAGTTCCCGCACCCTTATCTGTGGTGACACTGGGTGTGTCCCCTTCCTCTGAGTCCCCTGGGTTTCAGTTTTTCTTCCTCATCTGTAAAATGGGGAAAACTACCATCTGCCCCAAAGGGTGGTTGTCAGAATCGTAAAAAAAAAAAAAAGAAAAGAAAAGCCCTGGCTGGTGGGGCTCAGTGGATTGAGTGCCGGCCTGTGAACCACAGGGTCACTGGTTCAATTCCCGGTTGGGGTACATGCCTGGGTTGCAGGTGGGGGGCATGTGAGAGGCAACCACACGTTGATGTTTCCCTCTCTTTCTCCCTCCCTTTCCCCCTCTCTAAAAGTAAATATATAAAAAATAAAATCTTTAAAAAAAATGACGAAGCACATGAAAACACTGCCCAAACCTGGAAGTGCTACGCTAAGTGACTTCACACAGGCAGAGGGAGAGAGGGGACAGCAACAGTGGCAGCAGACAATAGAAGAGGCCACCAGGAGAGAGTGAGAAGGAAGTGAGTGGGGTCTTTGCTGGAGTGCAGGCAGGAAGAATCTGGACAATGGAATCCACGTCAGGGGTGGAAATACAAACTTAGGAGTGGCCAACACACAGCGAGAAAAGAGGTCACACGACTAGACACGCTGACCTAGGTACCTGGGAGGGAGAAAGGGGCCCAGCGAAAGCTGTGGGGAAACGCAAAAGAAGCGAAGCTTAAGGAAGGGAGGGGGAGATGTAGCCACCAAAGGAGGGGAGGTGTGCCTAGCAAAAGGGAAGAAGGGCCCTGGCTGTGTTAAAAACAGAAAAGGGAGCAAACCAAAGAAGGTAGAAAAGTAAAAGCAGAGAACCAGAAGAAAAAGGGTGGAAGTGAGCCTGCAGAGGGACGACAAGAGATGCGGGGTGGGAGGGCACTGGGGTTGTAAAAGGTGTGGAGGTGGAAAAAGACACGTGGGGGGTGGAGCAAAGAGTGAATGAGCAAAGAGGGCCTCGTGGGGGGTCTGTCTGCTCTGTGCTAGACAACTCCCAGTCTCATCGCGTGGGGCCTCCCAATCTCCGGAAGGCAGGATTTGGGCCCACTGCACAGCCTGCTTAAAACAGGGTGCTGCTATTGAAGCAAGAGGCCCATTCTCCACGGCTCACTCAAGAAAATGCAGAGACGCAGGGCCAGCGGAGAATCAAGACACCTGAGGGTCCCTGAGCTAACTGAACGAAGCTCCCCGGAGGCTTCCGCCCACCTTGCCCTTGCTCACCCAGGACTCCCCTATTCGAAACAGCTGGAAGTGTGTGCCCCACTCTCCCCAGCAAGAAAACAGAACAGAACATGGCTGCTTCTGCCAAGTGAGTTCTGAATAAGCTGCATTCCATTTCATTAAAACAATTACCTGAGTCCCAGCCAAGAATTACATAAAGCTTCCTCCCAGCACCACCCCTCCCCCCATAAAACACACATCACGCTGCTTTTGAAACAGGCAGAGTAAGGCCATGACACACCACGCTGAGACCACACTAGGAAGGTCCCAGGGGCCCTACCGAGCGGCCAGCCCCTGCGTCCTGGGGCGCTAACAGACAGATGTGAGACTCAGGGAGGACCTTTGCGTGAAGCAGTCTCCTCACCGGGGCCTGCCGGCTGCCCACCACGTTCCTCGTGGGCACCAGAGCCCTCAAGGCCAAGGGGGCTGCTGGGGTCCGAGTCCAGCTATTTCTCTCAAACAGATGGGAAGCCCAAGTGGCATGGCTCTGAGTCGGTGCAGAACAGGACGAAAGGGACTAACTACGAGTGGGGACTCCAGGAGAGGGAGCCTGGAGAGCAAGAGGTCCGATTCCTGATTCCCGCAGTAAGCAAGAGCCTGGGACCACGCTGGCCCAAGCTGCCCACAGGCTAATGGCGTTCCTTGGGCCACAGATAAGAGAGGTTTATGA
Organism: Desmodus rotundus; assembly: GCF_022682495.2. NCBI lineage: Eukaryota > Metazoa > Chordata > Mammalia > Chiroptera > Phyllostomidae > Desmodus > Desmodus rotundus. Next base: position 41,860 of record NW_026527331.1, read on the forward strand.
CGTAGACCGAATAGCATTCATCCCCTCCCCCAGGCTCCCACTGCCCAGAGGCTGTTCTCTGCCGTTTGTGGAGCCTTGTTCTGCCTCCCACCCAGGCAGCCCCTTCCGAACCCCAGCGCCTCCCTGGCCTGGACCACGGTCACCACACCCAAAAGCACCCCAGAGCATGCCTCCAAACACCAGCAGCTCTCTGGCCGTGGCTGGTCCTGTTTTTTGTCTGCACAGGTCATGGTGGCCGTGTGCCCCTATCACAGCTGACAGTCACCAGTCACTATCGAGCCAGGCCTGCTCAGCTCCTGTCCCTGCCCACCCGGTCTTTACACCAGCCGCGCCGTCACTGGAGGCCCAGAGCCACTCACACCCACCACAGGCGGAGGCTTACGAGCACCCCTGGCCGAATGACTGAGCTCGCTGGGGAAAAGCAAGGCTTCCTTCCTTTTTCTAACTTTTTATCGTGAAAATACCTAAACACACAGAGAAGCGGAAAGACATTACAATGATGACCCATATACCCTCCGCCTAGATTCAAAATTAACGTTTTGCCATTTTGGGTAAGAAACATGTGCCCCCCCCCACACACATATACAGGGTGGAGCAAAAGTAGGTGTAAGGTCGTGAGTACACAAAACAGTTCACTCTCGTGTTACTCACTGTCAATTACTGCAGTATTTCCCACATGAACCCTAACCCTACTTCTGCCCCACCCTGTACACACACTCACACAGCCCCCCTTTTTCACTACGTTATTCAAAACTGAGTTGCCCACATCGTGACATCTCACTCCCAAATACTTCAGTATGCACCTAACAATAACGATGTTCTCCCATAAAACCACAATCCCACAATCCCACAAGAAATAAGCATTAAGAGGCCATCTCCAAGGGGAAAATTGGCCACCAGGGCTCTACTGGGCCCGGCCAACCGCACGTTCTGCCTGCCACTGGCCCAGCGTCCGGGCCTCCCCGGAGAGGCCGGCCCCGAGCCCCACTGGCTAGGCAATCGGTTCGCTGGCCGGAGGGCTCATCGGGACACGAATGCGTGCTTGAGGCCCAACGAGGCCAAGACGGAGAAGGCGAAGTGGGTCTGGGAGGCTGTGGAGGTCCCAGGTCTTGCCCAGGCAAGGAGGCGACCCTGGGCGCCCCTTTCAATCAGCTGCTTTGTCAAGTTTTCTGGGAAAACTCGGCTTCCTAATTCTTCCTCTCCCTCTCTTCTCCCACAGGACATCCTCAATTCTCCACCTGAAAGGCCGTGGACAACTTCCTCCTGGCAGCCATGTACAAACACTTGAACAAAGCCAGGATGGTGTTCGTATGGGGGGGCAGGCAGGGCATAGAGGCTTCTGATCCCACCCAGAAGGGGGAGAGAGAGACCTCGAAGGACCACCCCAGGTTCTCCTGCACATCTGTGTGGTGAGCTTGCAGCTCTGTCTGGAGGGTAACAGGTGACCGGCTTGGGGACAGGTGGAGAAGTGAGGCCCTCCACTAAGCAGGAGATACTGCTACAGGTGCCTGGCACCCCGTCCTGAGTCCCCAAGAAAGAACAAAGGAGGAGAAAGAAGAAGCCACAGAGTAGAGGGAAAGGGCGGATGTGGGACTCTGAACAGGGAATGGAAGGCAATCACACCACAGGCAGACGAGATCTGACCCAGGATCATGAACTGAAGCGTAAGGACGGGTTACAAGCGCAACTCTGCATGAAAATCTCAGGCCTGGGTTTACCCCCAGCCCTGCCCCTCACTAGTGGGTTCACCCTCTCTGTGCCTAGTCCGTCATCTATGAAACGGGGGGTAGTAATAATAACAGAACCTGTGCCTCTGGTGGCCCGCGTGATTCAATGAAACAACGTATGTAAGGCGCCCTGCACAGTGTCTGCACACAGTAAGCGCTCAATAAATATTATGGGAAAGAGTGCTGCGAACACTGTAAAAAAGAAAGGTGTTCTACGGAGGTTCATAATTAATGGAGGCAGAGACCAGGACAGCCAAGGGGAGGGCTGAAACGAAGAGCGGAGCTAAGAGAAGTGCTTTGAACATCTCTTATCTTAGAACAAGGTAAGGGCCCAAGGGAAGCTTTGGAGGGTCGACACACTCCGGGCGTGATGACTAAATGGAGGAAGAGGGCCCTGGCTGGTGTGGCTCAACTGACTGGGCAAACCAACAGGTATCCGGTTCGATTCCTGGTCGAGGCACATGCCTGGGTTGCAGGTTCAGCCCCTGGTTGTGGGGCGTGCAGGAGGCAACCAATGGAGGTTTCTCTCTCACATCAATGTTTCCCTCCCTGTCTTTTTCCCTCCCTTCCCCTTTCTCTAGAATTTTTTTTTTTTTTTTTTTTTAATGGAGGAAGAGGGCTGCTCAGCACATCAGCAGTAACTCTGTCCTTCTATCAGCCCCTCCAGCTAAGGGCCAACCCAGTCTCACCGATGCATGGCGATCACTGGGGAAGCTGGAAGAAAGGAAGATGGAGATGTTCCCTTGGAAGACCTCAGACTCACAGTGTGGGGCTATGGCCCCGGAACCCCAAACCTTTCCACACTAAGCTATGGCTGCCCAAGCAACAGACAGCTTAGCACAGCAGAAAGGGCACCTGCTAAGAATCAGACACACCAGGGTTTGAATCCCAGCTCTGCCCCTCACTAGTGTAGAGCCCAGAAGCAGCTCTGGCACTGACACAGAGCCCCCCGGGAGCGCACACCACTCCAGGAGGGCCTCTGCCACAGGCCCAGCAGCTGGGTGCCCTGACCCTGGCCTAACACACAGAGGCACCACACACAGGCAAGCCTCAAGTTCAGACTTTCCATGGAAACAGGGAGGCTCCATAGCCCCAAATGCCCCAGGCAACTCCCCTGCTCCCCAGCCCTCCCAGCCGCTTTACCCCTCCAAGGACAATGAGGCACTGTTTTCCGGAGGGTCAAGACTGCTGAGAGGCTGAGAGAAGACATGTCCAGATTCCAGTAGCAGCTGGGCATTGCCAACAGCTGGCTGTCCCCCTGAGAGAGGAGGACAGCAGAGCTACCAAGGCCTGACCTGGCCTCTACCATAAGGGCCCCACCACCACCACCATAGAGGCCACATTCTGGGGATGGCCCCCAGGGCGGAAATTTTAAAGGCAACTAGCAATCACTCAGCAGACCCCATGGCTCACCCCTCCGGTTAGTCACTGATCACTTGTTACCTTATTACAATTAAAAGTACCAGGACCTGGACTGGATCAGTCTGGGTTCCAATCCCAGCTCCCCCGTGACCCTGCCAGAGCTCAGGTTTCCGCATCTGTAAAACGGAGATGAAACACCTCCCTCCCGCCAAGGCTGCGATGAGACTCACCGAGTGCCTTGTCTCCCGTCAGGCAGAGCGATCAGATCATTAGTGGGCCACAGCTGTGGGCACAGGCCCCCAAGCACACTGGGAATGGGAGTGAGGGGTGAGCAAGGAGTCGGGTCGGAAAGTGCAACCAGAGCACACCTCTGAGCTGTGGGAACTCTGTCCAAGAAACTCCGGCCAGAGAACAGGGCGAGCTCTGGGCCAAACCAGCGTCTAAACAGTGAAGAGAAAAGCCACCCTCCAGCACAAAGCAGAGAGAATACACAGGGAGAGGCTGTGTTTATGTTTTTCTGCCCGAAGACCTATAAATTTGTAACTTATTAAATAGCACATGGTGAGTCTGTCACTAGCAGCTACAGGGAGGGTGAGTCCCCCAACTTTTTAAAAAGATTTTATTTATTTATTTTTAGAGAGAGGGGAAGGGAGAGAGAAAGAGAGGGAGAGAAACATCAGTGGGTCGTTGCTTCTTGCATGCCTCCAACTGGGGACCTGGCCCATAACCCAGGCATGTGCCCTGACTGGGAATCGAACTGGCAACCCTTTGGTTCGCAGGCCAGCACTCAATCTACTGAGCCACACCAGCCAGGGCATCCCCAGTTGTTTTTTTAGACCAAAAAGCAAAGTCACAGTGTGGACTCTTGCCCCCTCCAGCCTTGCCCCAAGATGACTGTAAGCGCTTCCCTGTTTCAAGGACCCGGAGGCTCACGGCTAAGGGCACTCTCAGGGAGAAAAATAAAAACAAGAGGCCTGGCCTTTGTGTCCACCCTAACTAAGGAAAACAGCTGACGGGAAGGGTGCTGAGCAGTCAGCCAGACAGCTGATGGGGCCTGAGCACAGAGGCAAATTCCTCTCCCCTCCTGCACACCCCATTCCTCCCACCCCAGGCTCCGGCCAGCCAGGCGTGGCTGGTCCCATGGGAGCTTAGGCCACGGAACGGGGCAGCCAGGATCCAAACAACAGGGGAGGCTGTGGCAGAAGGCATTAGAAGTTACAGGTGGCAGCCCTCACCCTGCTGGGGCCCTTCCTTCCCATGTGGCTCACCCCTCCTCAGAAGAAGGGCCTCTTGCTACACAACTGCAGCAGACCTGGGAGCCGGAGCCAGGCTTCGAGTCCTGGCTGTCATCTCGTGGCTGTGCGGCCTTGGGCAAGTGAATCAACCTCTCTTAGTCTCAGGTCTCCCAATCTGTAAAAGGCAGGTGGTAGTGACAGCAGTGGCCCATGGGGGGCTCTTATAAAGAGCTGCTGCGAGGACAGCACAAGTAGAAGTCCGGGGAAGAACTCCACAGACAGCAAGTGTAAAGCCCCGCAGTGCCCCTTCCCTTACTCTCCTTCCCTTCAGAGACTAACTCAGTCTCCCGGCCGTACATGGAAGACTGTCAGAAGACAGGAATTCAGGGCTTCAGCTGCAAACCGACAAGGCCTTTCTCCTTCTAACAGCACAGCAGCTGTGTAGAAACCTGGAGACTTTCAGGTCCTGATTTTAAAAGTACCTCCCAGCCTCCTTTAAGCTTACTTATTTTTATGTGAAAAAAGACCTGCCTGGAAGCCACGCCAACCTCGAGCGTGTTGGAAAGTGGGTGCCAAGCCCAACCCGAAGCCAGAACCATGCTTGGCAGCCCTCGCACTCTGCAAACAGGCAGGGTCAGACGCACACCGTCCCCAGTGCCAGGATGGGGGGGTCGGGATGGGGGCAGGGGTACATGATCCCAAAGAAGCAGCCAGGCAGCAGTGAAGTCCCAGTCCTCCGCCCTGGCCCCCTGGAAGTCCAGTGTCTACAAACAACCAGTTTTAGCTTAGTGCCCTGTGCCCTTGGGGGAGGCCCATCAGTGGAAGAGTGGATGAATCCCCTCCTCAGAGCCTTCGTCAGAGGAAGCATCAATGGTCACACAAGGCACCCACAGTCCAGAGAGAGAAGACAAGGCTCCTACAAAGAAGAAGCTTCCCCCCTCTTCACCTCCCCAGCTCAGAGGCCCTCCGGCTCCAGGCAAGAAGGGGAGGAAGAGGGTATCCTCCCACTCCAGGGTTCATGCTGCTCAAGGCATTCCTAGAGCCCAGGCACCAACCCCCTTGGCTGTAGCGTCTGCTTCCAGGAGACACTCTCCCTGCCCTAACAGCAAATCAAGACTGGACTGGAAAGAGTGCTTCTGGAGCTCCAGTAACACGAAAACAGTAAAACTCTGTTCCGGGCATCCTGTCCTCCTTTCCCGTGTGGCTTCCAGCAAGGCCTGACGCTAGGTGCAGTGAAGGGACCCTGCCAGCAGGATAAGTTCAAAGCTGGCCATACCTTGAGACCCACTTCCCTCCTCATTCCCCGGGCATTTCATCTCACCAGCTTCTGGGAGTGGGGTGAGAATCCTGACTCCCCAGATTAGTCTGGCCCACAGACAGGAGAGGGCAGCCAGGGAAATGGAGTGACCAGTCCGTGAAACAGGGCGACCAGAGCTGACGTGGGGGGTTAGTGGGACACACGGGAAACTTGTCTTTGCAGGGGCGAGGCTCCTCTCTAACTTGTGAGTCGGACTAGTGACCCGAAAGGGGTTGGCTCAGAGAGGCTATCCCCGAAGTGGTAGTGGTCCTGGAGCGAGTGGGAGCGCGTCCGGGAATTGAGGGACCAGCCTGTAAAATTAGGCAGCTGCTCCCTGAATTGGGCAATCCATCTGTGCGGTGGGGGTGGGGTGGGGGAGCGCTCTGTGAAGTGAGGGTCCCATGGCTGCGGATGTGGTCTGATCTAGGCAGTGAGGGTCCTACCCCTGAAGCGGACAGGGCGGGTTTTTGAGGTGCAAGCTGGTCCCGGAGGCTGGTACGGGAGATGGGGGTGGGTCCCCGAGGTCGGGGGTCCGGAGGTGGGGCCGGCCCCGAGGCTGGGGGTGGCGGCTGTGAGGACGGCGGCGAGGCCGGCCTGGTCCGGGACTCAGGCCCGGTCTGGGATCCCGGCCGCGCGGAGCCCCGGCCAGCCGGGACCAGAGAGGAGACCCAAGCCGCAGAGGGTGAGATCCCGCGGCCCCGGCCGGTCGCTCGCGCCCGCCCGGCCCGGGGCCGCGCGCCCTTCTCTGCCTCCCAACCTCGGCCTCACGCTCACTCACCGAGGTCGTCCATGGCTGGGCTGCGGGAGCCGGGAACCGACTCGACGTCGCGCTCGCTGCCCGTCCCGGGGACGCTCCTCTCCGCCCCGCAACTTTTCCGCCGCGAGCTTCGGCCCGGAACGGAACGCGCTGCCGCCGCGCGCGCCCGCGCCCGCCGCGCGCCCCGCCCCCGGCTGTCCCCGCGAGCACGCGCGCCCCGCCGTGTGCCCCGCCTGCGGTCGTCCCCGCGAGCATGCTGGCCCCGCCCCGTGCGCACGCTAGCCCCGTCCCATCCGCGCCCGCGAGAGCGCGCCCTGCCCAAACGGTGGGAGAAGCTGGGCGGGGCGGGGGCGCCCCCTTGCGGCCCAGCCGGCAGATGGACGCCTCCCAGGCCTTAAGGTCCTCTAGTCGGTCTGTCATCTCAAAGTCACGTGCCTGACTTCATCTGAAGGACAGATTCATCAGCCTGTCTTGATATCTCAGCCTGATCTGTGTCTGTCTATCCATTAGTCACTTACTCATCATACGTCTGTGCATCGGAGAGTCAGATTTGTTCTGCCTTTCCCAGGAGAACCCTAAATCAGTACCAGGCCAGGAACCTTTGGAGGACATTTCCTGGGGTCGCCCTCAGGCCCATGGCAGTGTAAATCTCAGCCCAGCCTTTGGGGTCAGATTCAATCCCTTAATCTGCCACATGTCCACCCTCTCCAGAGTGAGAGTTCCAAAATTCTGCATGGAGCAGAAGGGACCCCACCTTGGACATTAAAAGACAAACTACAGGGAGATTACAGCTAGTGCCAGGCACGGTGTCCTGGAACACTCACTGCCACCCCAGGCCCTGGAGGGCTCTGCTCCCAGACTCAGAAATCCGGTAATAACAACAGCTGCCATTTATTAAGCGCCAGATATCATATAGCTATTACCTAAATTAATTCTCATAAAGGTAATTATTACTATAAGCCCTTCCCCACATTTTGGGATGGGCCATGGTAGTTTGTCAATTTTATATAAAAATGCTCTGTAAGCACAGATTCCAGGTCCCCTTCCCAAAAGAATCCAGCCTCCCGAGACCCTCTGTGTCAGGCCAGGTCCTCTGGGAAGCAGATGTTGAGAGAGAGCTGCGGTTAAGGCCTGTGAAAGAGACAGGGGACGAAGCAGGACTGGGTCTGGAGAGACTCAGGTCTGACACACGGGGAGCCCCGGACAACAAGTCAGAGAGGAGTCCCTACTAGGCAGAAGTGTCTAGGCCCCAGTTCCCCACCATGCTCAGCCATTGGCTGGGGCTGCCCAGCAGGAGTGTGGCCTTGCATCTGGAAGCTGTCATTCCTCATGCTGGAAAACAAGCTTTTTGAAGGCAGAAACAAGAGGTTCACTTCCATGGCTGCCACCTCCTCCTATATTAAAATTCAAGAACCCAGACTGCTCCCCAACTAGGCAGTCACTCTGTGGCATGCCCTCCCAACACCTTTCTGTGGACACTTCCCACTGGGGGGATCATTGGATAAAGTCTCTCTCCCTATCAGGCCACAAGCACAGGAGGGAGGAATGTCTTGATTTCTGCTCACCACGTGTGCAGACTTAGTACGTGTGTGGCAGAAGGTACTCAATATACATCTGCTGAATGCCTGGCAGGCGTTGTGCAAACCACGTCCCTTTCCTCAGAAAGTTCACAGTTTAATGGAAGACACTGAAGATTAAGATTGGGCGATAACTCATTCATTCATCTCGGGGCAGAAGGGCGTGGTCACGGATAATGTTTTAACAATGTATATTGAGTCTCATCTTCATTCCCCTGCTTAACACCCCAGTGGTTTCTGTTGCCCTTGGAGTAAAATCTACTTTCCACAACGGTCTTGAAGGCCACACCTCAGAGTTTGTCTTCTTCCAGTCTCCCCTGGTCACTGCATTCCAGCCACACGGACCTTCACTATGTCCCTTGAGCACAGCAAACTAGTTCTGACTTTGGAACCTTCGTGGCTGTGAGCCCCTTTCTGGAATGTTCTTCCTAGATCTTGGCACGGCTGTTCCTGTTCATCATTGTAGTCTCAGTTCAAGTATCACTTCTGCAGGTCCTGAATATTTTCTCTAAACTCTTTGCATCTCCCATCAGACCCTATCCCCGTATCATGACTTATGTATTTACTTTCACCTGCTGACATTATGTTCAGTGTTTGTTTGTTTACTATTTGTCCCTCCCTCCCTCCCTAAGAAGTCCGCACTCTGAGATGAGGGACTATGCCTCTGTTGTTCACTGCTTGTTCACCAGTGTCCAGCACGGAGGCTGTTCAGTAAATACCGTTTGAAGGAATGAAAGGCCGGGGACACAGAGGTACAAAGAGAGGAGTGGACTGTGCTGCGGAGTTACCGTAGCTACAGGATCGGGATGAGAACCCCAGGATCCTGGCGCCGAGCCCAGTCCTCTTTCTTCTATCACAGGCCATTCACAGAGCTTTTCCAGGATGACAAGGCTCCAGGACAGGGTGCTGCAGGGCAGTGCTGGTTGTAAGAGCAAAGAACTGGAAACGACCCAAATGTCCACCAAGAGAAGACTGGCTACATAAATTACAATCAGTTCTACAAAGGAAAACTATGTAGCCACAGAGAGATCGAGGAAGCTCTTTGTGTACCGATATGGAACAGTTCTAAGATCTAAAAAACTTAAATAAAACTGAACAGTGTGTGTAACATGGGTGCCTTTGTGGAGAAAAGTGGGAAACAATGTATTTGTTTATGAGATGCTTACACATGCTGGAGCATCTCTGGAAAAATAAATAAACTCTAGTGTCACTTAGCAACAGGTGGGGGTGGGATGGGGGAACAGGTGGCAGGGGGTCAGGCGTGGGAAGATTCCACTAAATACCCTCTGGAATCTTTTGAATTTTGAGCCACACATGCAATTTCACCTATTCCCAGAATGAATTACAGTTTCAAAATAAAATACAACTGCATTGTGAAAATGACACTTCAGACATTAACATGGATCAACTGCCCAAGAGTGATTCAAATGAGGCTTGAAAAACGTTTCCTGGAAAACAGCTAACTCTGACCCGATTTTTGGAGAATAGGAGGCCATGGGAAGGGCTCTCCAGAAGGAGGGGTTGATGTTCGTTCAAAAAAGTATGCTGAGGGCCCCAGAATAGGGGTGCAAAACTAAAAGTTTCCAGCCTCCTCTGCTTATCTCAAGGATGAGTCAGGTGACCCAGAAAGTGGGTCCTAGCAGGCACTCCAGCCCTCCGGGGGAAATCCTTTAGGGTCTGGAAGTCCCAAGACAGACAACGGTTCAAATCCCAGCTCTGCCACATGTCCACTGTACAGCCCTGGGCATAATACCTCATCTTTCTGAGCCTCAGTTTTCTCCTCAGTACAATGGACATCAGGTTCTGTGGGTTTGATACTTAACTAGGTGATTTGTCGCAAGCAGCTTCATCACACTGAGCCTCAGTGGCCTTCATTGTAAAATCCGGGTAATAAAACAAGTTATGTGGATTCAACAACAGCAACCAAAATGCAGGAAAAGAAGTGAGAAGCTGTATCTACAAATGACTGTGGGGAAACCCAAGTGAAACTTTAGGGCTAGGCCGGCGAAGGATAGATTTGGGCATTTAACCAGCAACCAAAGGGTTGCAGAAACAAGGTCATGAATATTATTAATTTTAATAATGATTATATTAAAATAATCTTTTACATTATTATCTCATTTAATCCTTGCAAAGATCCAATGGGGGTTAAGCCTTTTTTACAGGCTAGGAAACTGAGACTCACAATTAAAGTCACCTGCTCAACACCACACCGGTCCGAAATGGCAAAGTCAGGATTCAAGCCCAGGACTGCCTGACTCCAGAATCCACGTGTGGCTCATGAAGGGGAGCGTGGGGGTTGTTTCACAGTCCCCTGGCATGTTCAAGTCCCCCAGTCGGCTTCGACACAGTGCCGTGAAAAGGCTTTGCTACTTCTAAATTTGGTGGTGGTGTTGGGGGAGATCCCTGCCTAGGTTACCCATTGCCCCGATTAAAACGTTCACGATGCCAGAATAAAGCCCAGTGATTTTCTATGACCTCTGACCTCATTTGAGGACCAGTGGGATGCGTTTTCTCCCCAGCTCCCCCTTTTTCCTTTCTCAGCTCCAGAAAGAGAATTATTTTCAATTCATCTCCTGGCTCCAGACCTCCCTGCTGTCTGCCTGAGAAGGAGCTGGAGAACAAACAAGTGTTAGAACTGGATGTGAGTTCCCCCTCTTCCCTCTCCCCTCTCCCCCGCCCTCACCCGGGAGAGTCCTGCGAAAACGGCAGAGCACGTCCAGACAGAGAGGTGGGACATTCTCCAGATGCTGTCCTGCGTGGCTTTGTGGGCCAATACAGTGCTATAGTTGGACGGCCAACACGAGGGTACCTCTATTTTCATTTCTCAATCACGGCTGACACGACGTTATTCTGCATTCGCTTCGGGTGTACGGTAGGGAGGTTAGACAGTCATATACTTTACAAAGTGTTCCCCCTGGTGTCTCTAGTGCCCACCTGGCACCATATGTAGTCATTGCACTATTACTGGCTAGATTCCCTATGCTGCGCTTTACGTCCCTGTGACCATTCTATAACCACCAATTTGTACTTCTTAATCCCTCCACCTCTTTCACCCAGGCCCTCAAGCCCCATCCTCCCTGATTGCCATCAGTTTGTTCTCAAAACATAAGGAACACTTCACAAATTTGCTCGTCATCCGTGCAAATCTTCTCTGTATCGTTCCAATTTTAGCGTACGTGCTGCAAAGTGAGGTGGTAGGGGAGCACCTCTTAAAATGCGAAGTATGCATGGCCTTTGTGCAGGCAATCTCACCTATACGCATTTCCCCCAGAACTACCCCACAAATGGACAAAGTTCCCCTAGAGATACCCCGTGAATCGGCAAAGATGCACATCCAAGGATGTTTCGTAGCATTGCTTACAACCGGAAAAACCACCTGACGTTCGTCCACAGGGGGTGGTTAACCGCAGCGGGCTATAGCTGCAAGGGAAGAGGAGAGCTCTATGCTGACATGGAAAACACGTCCATAACATACTGTCTAGCAGAACAAAAAGGAAGTAGTGGAACTTTATGGAGAGGATCCTCCAAGGCTGTTTTATAATTACGTTGACATATGAATGTGGACCAGAAAAAGGGGTTCTATGGAAAGTCACCTCATGTGGCGATCGATCTGATCACAAATTCCTAACTGGTGTGCGGTCATGGTGTGCAGTCACGCCCCAGGCCGGGAACTTCTTAGGGAACAGTTTTAAGCAAGACCTGTCCATTGTTTCTGTGCATCTAGGTTAACTCACCTTTGAAATTCCCCCCTTCAAGCCCTCAAGAGAGCACCTAATCTTAGCTATCCTGAATTCCCATCCCCAAATTGCTTCCTCCCACCTTCATGCAATTTTCCTTACTTTTCTCCTTAATCTCAAACGCATAGAAAGAAGCTGCAAAACTCATTCCCGGGAGCATTTGGGATCTTGCTCGCCAGCCTATGTCATTGGTTTGGCTCAATTAAACTCTTATCAAGATTATCTCCAGGTTTGGACTTTTCTTACACTGACAAATAGAACAATTTGAAGGAACAATTTCCCTCTCTGTGACTATCTCCTTTAGCAGTGGAAATGGGATTACAGCAAGGGGGTCTATCACTGCTTCATATACGTGATGTTTAGGTTTTATATACAAATATCCAGTAATTTTGTACACAGAAAAAAACTGGGTTGTGAAACAGAAAACGATACTATGTAAAAATCACATGAACCCACTTTATAATGGTTAATTTTATGTTATGTGAATTTTACTTCAATTGAAAAAAAAAAGGTAATTGGGACTCAAACTACCCAGCCAAAGGGAGATTCCAGTAGAGCCAAGAGCAAAATACCACAGGTATGTACCGTAAATTTTACCTGTTTTTTTTTTTTATTGTTTTGTTTTTCTTAAGCTATTTGTTCATCTTTTTGGTGTTTTTCCCCCATCCTTTATTGTGTTTGCTTACAAATGAGTCATTATTTTACTTACCTGCTGTTATGAATTCTAAGAAAAATAACATGTGCAAAAATCACACAGGTCAGTGCTTGCCAGAAGACCATCATCCATACAAAAGCCTTGGGAGGAAGCCCTCTTCTACTTCCTCAGGCCTGTTTTGACAACCAGATTAACAGCTGAAGTGGAAAGAAACAGTTGGAGTGCATTTTCAGACCACATTGTGAAGGGTATTTATAGCTCCTTGATATTCAGCCTCTGGGCTGCACGTACGGGCAACTCTTGTAGAATCTCCAGGATGCTCCTTTGAATAGTTATCAATGACCCACTCTGTCCATTTGCTGGGTTCTAACACATTGGCTTGTCAGGGGACACTTCTTGACTTCCTGGGACGATAGGTCCCAAACAGAGGCCCTGATCCCAGAAAACCTACCCTGGGTTCCAAAGTAGTGATGTTAACACAACAGTCAACTGGTGTGAATGAACCAACATTATACACAATTATATACATGTATTTTTGTTAGATTGGCGAGAAATATAATTTTTGGAGTGCCACAGAATTTTAGTAATTAGGTTATGTGTGCCATGAAATGAAAAAGGTTGAAAATCAGTTATAAAAGACTACAGATGGAATGGAAAACGGTGCGGCCAGTCTGGAAAATCATCTGGCTTTTTTTTGGTTTTAGAGATTTTATTTATTTTTAGACAGAGGGGAAGAGAGGGAGAGAAATGTCAATGTGTGATTGCCTCTTGTGTGCCCCCACCTGGGGTCCTGGCTCACCACTAAGGCATGTGCCCGACTGGGAATTGAACCAGTGACCCTTTGGTTCACAGGCCAGCACTCAATCCACTGAGTCACAGCAACCAAGGCTAATCGGGTATTTTTTTTTAACAAAACTCAACATGCAATTTACCATACAGCCCAGGGAATTAAAAACTCATGCTCACACAAAAGAAACTTTGTAGCTTTATGGTGATAACAAAAAGTTTCTCAAAGTTTCTTTCTCAAAATCAAAAGAAACTTAGCAGCTTTATGGTGATAACAAAATGCTGGAAACGATGCCAATGTCCTTCAATGGGTGAATGTTGAACAAACTCTGGAACTTCCATACAATGGAATTGTGGGGGTTCAGATGAGTGTGAATTCCTGGTGCACATGTATTAAAACTTCACTTTCTCCAGTTAATCCGCCACATGTCATTTGAATTATTCAACCAGCTAGAAGAATTAACGGGGAAAGTTTCCCCATCCCTAACAGAATACTACTCAGCAAGGAAAAAGAATGCACTATTGATACATGCGACCACCTGGATGGACCTCCAGAACATGATGTTTAGTGAAAAAAGTCAGACTCAAAAAAGCACATATGATTCCATTTATACAAAACTCTAGAAAATGAAAACTAATCTATAGTGACAGAAGTGAGGTGGGGGCTGGGGAGAGACAAAGGGACTACAAAACAAACAAACAAACAAGCCCAGGAACGTTTGGGAGGGGTGGATGTGCTCACCATCTGGACTGCAGTCGTGGTTTCATGGTCGTACCTATGTCAAAACATCGGACTATATGCTTTAAGTTTGTGCCGTTTAATGAATGTCAGGTGTACTCGTAGATTTGTGTATGTGGCGTGTGTGTTTAATGGGAAGAAGGGTTTCTGTGAGAACTAAATAAAACGAAGCCTACTAAGCGCTTTGTGTGGGATCTAGCACACAGCAGTAAGTGGTCAATAGTTGCTGTTGTTGGAACTTGGCCGGTCTTCTGGATGGCTTCCCGTTTATTTTCTTCATAGCACTGAAATAATCTAATTACCTAATAGTTTATAGGTGTGCTCACTTATTTGACATCTGTCTCAAGACCGTGAGGTCCTTAGAACCCAGTGCCACTTTGAGCCAGTGGATGCTGGTCCCCCACTTCAGTGACCACATCCTTTCCTTAAGGGCCAGAGGAGTGTTTGATGAGCGGTAGCCTAAGCAAGTCCAGCTAGATCTGTTATGTCCTGAGGGCTTCCGTGTGGGGACACTCTTGACCTTCCTAATGGGACAAGAGTAGAGACGGTCAGTGCTGTGGAAACCTGTACATCAGGAGGGGTATGTGGACTTGCTCTGTCCAGTCCCACAATGGGGCCTGAGCAAGTCTAACTGCATCGGTTTCCCTCTTGGTCTTTTTAAAAGGAAGCATTTGGATGAGATGCTTTCAGATACTCTCCCTTGTCTGCGAATCTGTGACCCCCCCACCCCGAGAGATCGCCTACCTGTGCAATGAGGATGGAGGTGGAGGCTGCCATTTGCTGAGTTTCCGGGTAACAAAACTATGACAACCAAACGGACAGTGGAAGGTTTCAGGCTTCACTGCGAGAACGAGACCCTTAAAAAGAAAAAAAGAACACCCCCCTAGCCATGCAAAATTCCCAAAATAAAAACTGAAAAAGAAACACAAAATACAGCAGAGATAATAGAAAAAAAAAGGCCTAAACAATACGTCATTCCCAAACACAGAGAAACTGGAAAACAAGGAGATACATTTTTCACCATTTTTTTTCTTTTGGACACAGTTAAGGTTCAGTCTCCGTAGAGACTGTCAAAAATTGCCAGTGCCGACTATATTTCAAGTCGTCACGGCGGGGTATTGGGAAAAGTTTTCAATTAGCAATAATCGCGCCTCGGATAAACCTCATTGGCTACGATACTGCCACTGCGCAAAGCTAAAGGGTGTGAACTTGAGCCACATTCCCCGACGGATGGAAATGGCTTTTACACTGAGGGTGAGCGACTGCTAGCGACTTCGTAGATCTGACGCGTTCCTGGGCAAGCTGTCATGTTTAAGGCCCGTCTACACGGGAGGCTTCTTCTTGTTGGACCATCTCGTGCAAAACGTTGAGATTTTGGAAAAGAGAGCACATTCGCTGGGGATGCTGGGGAATTTTATGCAAATCATCACAACGTCACAAAGATAACCGTATCGAGTTGAATTTTGGATGAGAAACAGCGGCGAGAAGTCAGTGAAAGCAAGAGCGAGCCGAAGAGGAACGCAAGCGCTAGAGGGAGTATTTCCGAAGCAGCTAAAGCTGAATGCTAGTGTGACTTAGGAGAGAAACATGCAGCGAGAACAAAAGAAATCAGGTAACAAGCCACTTTTCACAGACTGAACACTTCCGGGGGGGGAGAACACCAACAAAGGAGACTAATAGTCATTGAAAAACAACAAACTTAAAAAGCTTACCAAAAACGAAGTTTTGGGGACTGATGAGATCACCATCACAACAGGAACTCTTTTTTTTCTTAAACCGAAATATTCAGTCTCCGTAGAGACCGTCAAAAATTGCCAGTGCCGACTATATTTCAAGTCGTCACGGCGGGGTATTGGGAAAAGTTTTCAATTAGCAATAATCGCGCCTCGGATAAACCTCATTGGCTACGATACTGCCACTGCGCAAAGCTAACAAAAGAATACTCTGCACATCATCCCGAATAAGCAAGATCCCTATTTCAGAAAAGCGAGTCTGAGTCGCATGGAAAAACCTTCGATTATTGTTTGGATGAAAGTTACACAACCATGTAAGATTTCTCGGAAACGCACAGGCTGTTTCTGAAGAATTCTTGCCTTATTTCACTTAACTAGATTTTGGTGGAGCATGAAGCAAAGCATTATGGGAGGGAGCATGCTAATAACCTAATGCAGAATATGAATTGGAGCAGATGAGAGATGTGTTCAATGTCAGGGCACTGTTCACTTGACTCCCAATTCTCAGTGTAACTATGTAACTTTTATTATGGTAAAATGTACATAATATAAAATTTACCATTTTAACCATTGTTAAGTGTAAATTTCAGTAGCACCAAGGACATTTACATTGTTTGCTACCATTTGTGTTTTATACCTCCAGGAATTTTTCATCATCCCAAACTGAAACTCGACCCATTAAACATTAACTCTCCAGGTCCCCAGGCCCTGGCAACCTCTATTCTACTTTCTGTCTCAATGAATTTTATTCTAAGTACCTCATATAAGTATCCAATATTTCACCTTTTGTTTCTGGCTTGTTTCATAACATAAATATTTTTTTAATTTCTTTTATTTACTTATTTTCAGAGACAGGGAAAGAGAGGGAGAAAGAGGGAGAGAAACATCAGTGGGTTGCTTCTCACACACCCCCAACTGGGGACCTGGACAGCAACCCAGCCATGTGCCCCTACAGGGAATCGAACCTGCGACCTTTCAGTTTGCAGGCTGATGCTCAATCCACTGAGCCACCCCAGCCAGGGCCATAACATAAATATTTTTAAGATTTTATTTATTTTTAGACAGAGGGTAAGGGAGGGAGGAAGAGAGGGAGAGAAACATCAATGTGTGGTTGCTTCTCACGTGCCCCCCACCGCGGACCTGACCTGCAACCCAGGCCTGTGCCCTGACTGGGTACTGAACTGGTGACCCTTCTATTCACAGGCCGGTGCTTAATCCACTGAGCCACACCAGCCAGGGCTCATAACCGAATGTTTTTAAAGTCCATCCATGTTGTAGTATATTCTTTCTGTGACTAATATCCTATTGTACGGAGTTTTGTTATCTGTCCATTCTACAATGGACATGTACTGCTTCTACCTTTGGCTACTGTGAATGATGCTCCTGTGAACACTGGTATAGGGTACACTTTGAGTCCTTCTTTTCAATTCTTTTGTGTGTACACCTACAAGTGGAGCTTCTGGACCATATATTAATTCCACTGGGGGAACTGGTTCCTAAGGTGGTCTTCAAGGTCTCTGCTAGCTGCCCTTTGATTATGTTCTAAAACGCTTACGAATTCTGCATGTCTCATTTAGGTGATGCTACAGAGCACTGGTTCGCATAGGCTACACATTAGAAACAACTGGTAAGTTTGTAAACCAACTTGACCCCAGGCGTTTCCCCAGATCAATTGAATCTATCTCTGGGAGTGAAACCAGGCATTGTGTTGGTTAATTTAGCAACAATAAAAATACAAGATGGAAAATAGCACTAGGGAAGCCAAGTAGGAAACACATTAGTTCCTGTATATTGGATCTGGCTTTAATTGTTCATTAATATGTAAAAACACCAGTTTTTCAGGTACTTGGGAATGTACTTCTTGACAACCCACGGCAAGGTGGGAACTTGATTCTGTCACGGTGAGTGGAGAGGATCATTAACACTGAACTTGAGAGTGAATCCAATCTAAAACCATTATTAAGGCTTCTATTTTGAGAGAGAATGAACTCCCTAGAGCAGTGTAGTGTAGGATTTTGCCCTCAGGACATTGGCGTGACGCTCTAAATACTTCTTAGAGAAGACAATGTGCTGGCTTAGGACAGAGCACCGCACCAAAGAACGAAGCTTAAAACCTCTGACCTGGAAAAGCTGACAGAAGAGCACAACTGTGAAACCTAGAGAATTGTGGGACTTGTAGTTTTTCTTGCATTACTTAAGCTTTGTAAACTACATTTCCCAAAATGCAAATACAGCTGGTCAGTCCCAACTGTCGGGCTTGGTGTCCCTTCCGCTGTGAAAGGTAAGTGTGCTCCATGCAGGGGGCAGGTTTCTAGAAGTTGTGGATTTCTTGTAAGGTATTCCATTTCTCCCTTTTGCCCTTTGGTGGGATCTGGGAGAGAGCTAGTCTTCTAACAGGGCTTGTTTTCAGAGGGGTTTCCCAAGCCTTTCGGTCTCAGGAATTAGGACTCCGTACTTGTTTAGCTGTTCACGTGTTGCCGTGGAACGTCAAGAAGAAATGGGGGTCCTGAATCTAGATCTGGAAATGCAAGCATAAAATAATGTTTACATTTGGGGTGCGTGTCGCTACAGAATTTCTGCATTCTGTCAAGTAATACCAAAGCCTTGTTTTTACAGCTAGAAAGCAGACATGCAGGGGTAAAACATCTTGCCAGGTCTCGCTGCTCTGCTGTGTGCCAAGTAGCAGTTTGAAATTGAGGGTAAACTAAAAGATTATGGGAATAATTAAAAGTGTGCGAGTGCTTAATTATATTAGTAAAATAAAAAGCCAGAACAGTCTGAGCAACAATTTCATCAACACTTGGTATACTAGAACTCAAGTGTGCTTCCCTTAGCTTATGAAGAAATAAGACAATTCTAATATATTAAGTGGGATGTAGGTTTATGGAACACAGAGTTCCCTAAGGGATAGTATTAACTAAAATACTCGTATACATATATTCCTCTGACATTAAAAAGGTAATAAACCCTAGCTGGTGCAGCTCAGTGGGTTGAGCGCAGGCTGCAAACCAAGGGGTCACCAGTTCGATTCCCAGTCAGGGCACATGCCTGGGTTGCGGGCCAGGTCCCCAGTGGGGGCCACGTGACAGGCAACCACACATTGATATTTCTCTCTCTCTTTCTCCTTCCCTTCCCCCCTCTAAAAATAAATAAATAAAATCTTTAAAAAAATACAAATAAAGAAAAAAATTAATAGTAATTTCTTAATACCAAACATCCAGTTAATGTTTAATTTTCCAATTGTCTCATAACTGTCATATTTTAAAAGTTTGTTTGGCCCAGGACTCCAATAAGGCCCACATACTATTACGATCTTTTAATCTGTACAATGCCCCCTTTGTATCTCTGTAACTCTAACTCTTGCAATTTATTTGTTGGAAGAAACTGATTCATCTGTCCTGTAGAGTTTCCCATAGTCTGGACTTTGCTGATTTACAAATGGTATCATGAAAGGTCTAGAGACTTCATCAAAGTCAAGTTCAATTTTTTCTTCTTCTTCCCAACATCACATCGTGGGAGGTGGTGTGCCCTTCCAAGAGTCTCATCATTCCAGTTCTCTCTTTTGTGATGTTGACGCCCAGTACCTAGATCCTACCTTTGGTTTTCAGCTATAAAAATGAAGTTCTGATACAGTCTCCCTTCCTCCAGCTCCTGGTAACTACTAATCTACTTTCTGTCAATATGGATTTGCCAATTCTGGACATTTTGTATAAGTGGAATCATATGATTTTGTCCTTTCCTGATAGGCTTCCTACACCTAGCATGTTTTCAGTGTTTCTCCATACTGTACCATATACCAGAACTTCATTCATTTTTATAGCTGATAACATTCCATTGCATAGACAGACCACATTTTATCTGTTCATCAATTGATGACCTTTGTTTTTAAAACAACTTAAGAAACTGAAAAAAAAAAACCCAGTTTCTAAAAAACAAACAAAAACCCCCAAACTCACAAATACAGAGAACTGACTGGTGGTTGCCAAAGGCCAGGGGGTGGTGAGATGGGTAAAAGTGGTCAAAAGGTGTAAAGTTCCAGTGATGAAATAAGTAAGTCATGGGGATATAATGTACTGCATGGTGGCTACGGTTAACAGTACTGTATTGCATATTTGAAAGTTGCTGAGAGAGTAGATCTTAAAATTCTTCGTCGCCAGAAGAAAATTCCTGTAACTATGTGTGGTGACGGAAGTAACTAGACTTCCAGCAGCGATCATTCAAAACATACACAAATACTGAATGATTATGTTGGGCACCTGAAACTAGTATGTTGCATGTAAATTACATATGCATAAATACCTGAAACTAATGTGTTGTATGTCATTGTAACCAAACAGATTTTTCACATGAGGTTTCTTTCTCTCTAGAATGAGGATGAACTTTGGGTTGACTTTCAGAGCCGCAAAAGGCTGCTGGAAGGTGAACCTCAGCCAACGGTGCTCACGTGGACCCATCGGGTTATTCGTGCCCCCAAGCCCCCCCGTGGACCCTGAGAAGGTTAAAGAGTTACAACGCTTCATCACCCTTTCCAAGAGAGTCCTGGTGATGACCGGCGCGGGGATCTCCACCGAGTCAGGGATCCCAGACTACAGGTCCGAAAAGGTGGGACTTTACGCCCGCACGGACCGGAGGCCCATCCAGCATCGGGATTTTGTGCGGAGTGCTGCAGTGCGCCAGCGCTACTGGGCGAGAAACTTTGTGGGCTGGCCTCAGTTCTCCTCTCACCAGCCTAACCCTGCACACTGGGCTTTGAGCAACTGGGAGAGACGCGGAAAGCTGTACTGGTTGGTGACCCAAAACGTGGACGCCTTGCACACCAAGGCGGGGAGCCAGCGCCTGACAGAGCTTCATGGATGCATGCACAGGTGCAGGACGGTCTAAACGGTGTGAACGCAGAAAAGTGGGCTCCGTAAGGGAGGGACCTTGGCTATCTTGATGGCTGCTGTCTTCATTAGACCTTGAGAAAAGGTCTAATGGGAGCTTTGGGAAGAAGCTGTTTAATTTGGAGTTGATCTCAGCAAACTCAGTGAGCAAATGGGGAAGGAAGGGAAGCCCAGAAGGTAGTCATGAATGGATTACTGCGTTGGGCAGCTGGAGCTCAATCCAGTGAGGGGCCCTCCACTGGATGCCGAAGCATCTACAGCATGCTTCAGAATTCTCAATGAACGTCAGGGAAGCTGGGGTGTTTATCCACCGTCTCCCATCCCTCACGGGTCAGGGACCACTCTTGGGGAATTAACTCCCTAACACTCTGCTCCTCCAGAGGCGGCTTCCTCTGCCACAGGAAGTTGCTTAAATGAGAACTGTGTGCAGCGGCCCCTAGCGGTCTACAGCAGAGCTGCCACAGCACATGCTACAAACTGTGCGTCTCTCCTACGTAGACTTGCAGACGCAGTACAGTGGGCACACGGAGCCTCGTGCACAGTGCTGGAATGAATACGTGGAGCTCTGGCAATAATCTGTAGCTAGGTGGAGACCACTTCCTTATCTTTAAACCCCAGAGGTCCTCCTGCGAATCGTAAAATATTTATTGGGCGCCTACAACCTGTGGTGTGTAGCAGTGTGCTAGTTGGCGTGAAGGGACCCTAACCCAAGTATAAAACTTGGCCTACTTTATATTTGAGAACTTTGTAAGCTGCTTGGGGGAGACCCAAAAATAACATGTTGAACGACAAACAACTCCACACATGATTGTTAAATTGGGTGGTCCTTGACGGACATGCTTCACAAGTTCAGAGAAACAGATTTAATAAAGATTGGAGAAATCAGGAGCTTTTATGAGTCCAGTAAAGCTTGGGAATGGCTCAGATTTGACTAGGCAAGGGAGGGGAACGGATGTAGAGAGCTTTCTAAATGAAAGGAATTTGTGGAGCCCAGAAGAGACTGGTCGGGAGACCAGTACGAAATCAGATGACTGGGAAGGCTCATGGGGGCACCTGAAAATCACGCGGTGCAATTTGGGTCTGCTGTGAGACCAGAGGGCAGTATTAGTGGCTTCTGAGCAAGGAAGCAGCATGATAAAAATAACACTTGAGGAAGGCGGCACAGGGTTAGAAAGAGGGGCTCAGGGTCAGTCTGAAGGACCCAGACTAAGGGGAGGCAGGGGAATGACAGAACTAACGATGGCAATGGGTCCATTTAAAAAGCTTTTCCCCCCTAAATCTTTCCTGTTTCAAACATCCACAAAAGTTAAGAGAATACTATAGTGAACTCCCCTAGACCACTACCCAGATTCAGAGATTTTACATGGCTACTTATCCTTTCTCTCCATCTCTGCTTAAGTATTTTAAAACAGGTCCAACTGCTTATCATTGCAGAGGGGCCTTTTAAACAACAAAAAAATCAATGTAATCTGATGGTTGACTAGATAGAGTAAATGGAGAAAAAGGGGTAACAAGTTTTCCCCAACAGTTTCAGCCCAAGTAACTGGAGAAAGGATGGTGATAGAGAAGTTGCAGGGTGGCGGGGGGGGGGGGGGGGGGGGGGGGGCGGAGGCAGCGCGGCATGTTGCACAGGTGGTTGAAGACAAAAGGTAAACCTGACAGGTCAGTTGAGAAGCTTTGGAACAGGCCCTGACCTGTGTGGCTCGGTTGATTAGGCACCGTCCCTTAAAGCGAAAGGTCACTGATTCGATTCCAGTTGGGGCCCATGCCTGAGTTGTGCATTTAGTCCCAGGTCCGGCACATCCAAGAGGCAAACAATCGATGATCGATGTTCCTCTCCCTTCCCCTCTCTCTAAAAATAAATAAATAAAATCTTAAAAACAGATTGGGAATTGAACTCCAGTTTGGGGGAGAGGGCAGGAGTGGAGTCCTGTGTGGAGGAGGAAACCGTTTGCACAGAAGCAGTGAGGCGGTGAGGACAGAGATCCTGGGATGTAGAGGGAAAGGGAGCTGGAGGGTTGAGGAGCAGAGGCGGAACCAAGTAGACAGCTCTTCCCTGGGCGGTGTTCCAGGCAGCAGGCACAGACCAGTGGTCACGAGCAGTGGTCTTGCCAAAAGAGGGCAGGTCTCAAAGTTCCTGACCTCACAGAGTCCACGTTCTGGTGACTGGACAGGTGACACGAAGGCACCATGTCATAGACACTACGGGGAGAGAGTTTTTAAGAGAAAGGATGGTGACAGATGGCCACACAGGTGAGGACAGCAGAGAATGGAGGGACAGGCTGGTTTGGGCACTAAGGAAATCATTTGTTAAGGAAGTGGATGTCGTGCTAGGGATGAAAATGAGCTGGCAGAAGGTGAAGCAGGGATTGTTTAGTTAGGAAACAGATGTACATGTTCTAGAAGGTTGGCAGTGGAAGGAAGGTGAGAAATGGTGGTAGCTAAAGAAGTCATAAGAAGCTATTCCTAAAACTGGGTGACAGGAAAAGGGAGTGAGGATGGAGGGGCTCAAGGCAGCTGGGGATGAACCATCTTCAGCAGCCATGTGCCTCCCCAGGACAGACCATTCAGTGGGCCTCCTCTTTGGTTTCAGGGTCCTCTGCTTGGATTGTGGTGAACAGACTCTGCGTGGGGTGCTGCAGGAGCGCTTTGCAGCCCTGAACCCCACCTGGAGTGCTGAGGCCCACGGCCTGGCTCCTGACGGCGACGTCTTTCTCACAGAGGAGCAGGTGCGTAGCTTTCAGGTCCCATCCTGCGCTCGATGTGGAGGCCACCTGAAACCAGATGTAGTTTTCTTCGGGGACACAGTGAACCGCGACAAGGTCGACTTTGTGCACAGGCGTGTCAAAGAAGCCGACTCCCTCTTGGTGGTGGGATCGTCCTTACAGGTATCTTGGTCAGGGTGGCAGGTGTCCCCTTTGCCAGCCTCTCCCAGGCTCCCTATCTGATTCATCCCTTCCTGCACCTACAGATCTCTCACCTGGGCCTTCTCCTTGTACAGGTGTACTCTGGTTACAGGTTTATCCTCACTGCCCGGGAGAAGAAGTTACCAATTGCAATACTGAATATTGGGCCCACTAGGTCGGATCACTTGGCATGCCTGAAGCTGGATTCTCGTTGTGGGGAGCTGCTGCCTCTAATAGACCCACACTGACCACAGCCTGATGCTCCTGAGCCAGACGCTGGGACTTTCACTCACATCCTGCTGCTGAAGGTAAATTCCTTCTCAGATATCAAGATTACAGTTCCCTTCCGTCTGAGAGCACTGACAAAGTGTGCAAGGTTCTAGGCTCCTTAATGTGTGGCCATTCTTCATTTATTTTTGAATGTATATTAAGCTATATTGTTTGGAAGACTTTGATTTTCAAATTCTAGGCACACAGCTATTTAAAACTATGTTCCAAAATCCGTGGTAACTTTTTTCCGTTTTTATTTATTTATTTATTTTTTGGTTTCATGTCTAATTTTTATCTTTTTTCCGTTTTTAAAAAATAACAGCTTTACTGAGATGTAATAAATTTCACCCTTTAAAAGTATACAACGAATTGTTTTTAGTATACTCACTGAAGTTGTACATGAATTACCACAACCTAATTTCAGAACATTTCCAGTATCCCAAGAAGAAACCGTGTACCCATTAGCAGTCATTTTCCATCTCCCATCGCCCCCCAACTTCCTGGCAACCACTAACCTCTGTTTCTGCCTGTTCTAGACATTTCTTATAGTATGTATGTAGCCTTCTGTGTCTGGCTTCTCCACTTAATGTTCTCAAGGTTCATCCATATGGTAGCATGTGTGAGTACTTTGTATCAACTTTATGTAGACAGCTTTATTGAAACAAAACTCACATATCATACAGTTCACTCATTTAACGTGTAGTTTGTTTTTCGTATATTGCTAGTAGAATACAGACACTTTTTTTAAAGAGTACTTTTTAGAGCAGTTTTAGGTTCACAGAATTGAGCAGGAAACAAGAGTTCCCATATACCACCTGCCTTGTACACTCAGTATTTATCACTCACCTACTGAGGGACATCTTAGTTGCTTCCAAGTTCTTGTCAATTATAAATAAAGCTGCTATAAACATCCGTGTGCAGGTTTTTGTGTGGACATAAATGTTCAGCTCATTTGGGTGAATACCAAGCAGTAAGACTGTTGGATCATATGATAAAAGTATGTTTCATTTTGTAAGAAACTGTCAAACTGTCTTCCAAAGTGGCTGTACCATCTGCATTCCTACCAACAATGAATGAGAATTCCTATAACAACCCCTTTTTAAAAACTGTTTTAACTGAGCCATGGCTGGTGCAGCTCAGTGGACTGAGTGCCAGGCTGCAAACCAAAGGGTTGCCAGTTCGATTCCCAGTCAAGGCACATGCCTGGGTTGCAGGCCAGGTCCCCGGTGGGGGGTGCACGAGAGGTGACCACACACTGATGTTTCTCTCCCTCTCATTCTCTCTCCTTTCCCCTCTGTCTAAAAATAAGTAAATAAAACCTTTAAAAAATGTAAACACTGTTTTAATGGAACTAAATGTACAGCGAAGTGCGCACACAAGCAGGCAGCTTGATGGAGACCCACACTCCTACGGCATCCAGGTCAAGGAATGGAACATCACTAGCACCCAAGAAGTCCCCTGGGCACAAGCACTTTTTAACTAGTTTCTTATACTATTGTAGAAGTTTAGATGATACAGATAAGTAAAAAGAATACAAATTACCCATAATCCCACCCACCACTGAGATAACCAAAGTTTAACATTCTGGTATAACTAAATCTGTTTTTACAAATATTGAATCATAGCATTTTATTCTATCCTATTATATAGTTGCCATATTTATGTGTCTTAAAAGCTGTAAGTTTTTGAATGGTAGGCTGATGTTCCCAATCATTTCCCCCACCCTACTCTTGGCTTATTTGGGCATGAATTTGTTTTATTTCTTTTCAGATCCCTAAGGATTCATCCTTGCTCCCTCTAACTCATCGAAGTTCAGAGTGCAGCCTGTAGAGGGCAGCAAACCGAAGTCTGCCAGCCTGTCTCCGGACCCAGCAGTTCCAGAGCCAAGGAGTTCAGATCTTTAGGCTGATTAGATTGGCCTCTGAAGGAAGACTTTTTCCAAGCAGCAGCTTCTCCCGATAGGAAAACTGCTAAACTGCTTTCATATCTTTTTTATCTCATCAGGCAGAAGAAATGGCCCAAGAAATATGTAGATTAGAATGGTCTTCGGAGTAATAACCCAGGGATCACACTAACGTGTGTGGGGAAGGAGTAACAGGGGGAGGGTGGGGAGTAATGGGGGGAAGGAAATGACTTAATTTATAATTCTAAATGGTTAGATGTTCTTTAATGGAACCATTTTGGTTTATTTCTTGAAAAGACGAACTATTAAAAAAAAAAAAAAAGGCCCAGAATTTGGAGACTGCCTCCTCTGGGTCCGCATGCGTAAATAAACTCCACTTCACTACCCACCACCCCCCCCCCCAAAAAAGAAAAAACGAACTATGCTATGAATGAATTTCTTATTAACCAAGGAATAAAGGAATCCTTTTTAAAATAGCACACCAGTTATGTGGGCCATGTATTTGTATCTTTTAACCAGCTAAAAGCAAACGGGACTGTGTGATGTGGTTCTCTAAGGGTTTCTGCTTCATCTCAGCCAGAATGAGACACCTGCCTTGAACCTGGTGTATAGAGAGGAAACAGTGAATTCCCAAGTGGGATCTTAAATTGATTTGTTTCTGCCGGGGAAAGCAGTAAGACTTGTGTGAATGCTGCGTTAGCCAGAAAGAATCATTGTACCAGGCTAAAGCTTTCTGCACCATCTCATCAAAAAGTGAAGCGGATGAAAGGATCACAGCCTATTCTGTGATTGTGGTCTTTTGTCTACAATTAGGGCAAGCAATACATGTTCATTCTGCACCTGCCTAGAAAGCAGATTTCAGTTAACTGGGATAACCCAAGACCTTGAAAACACAAAGAGTTCTTTTCATCTGTACAACTGTACGTTTGCCCATAGCCATTAGTTAATTCTGAAGAGGTATAAGGTTGTTGTAAATCTCGTTTCAGGATTTTTTTTTTGTTTTTGCAGATGGAGATCCTTTTGAACCAGATTTGCTCAACTATCCAGAGTCAGTACCAATAATTGTATTCAATCTGGGTCTTTTGAATCTCAAGCCATTCTTATCCACAAATCTCATATATGGTTATGGACAGGCACTATATTAAGATACGAAGGCTACAAAGATACAACTTCTTGCCCTCAAGTGGCTCACGGAGGATATGGTATTTCCCCCACCCTTATTCTCTTCCAGGAAATGACACAGAGTCATACAAGGATTGACGGGATAAAAAAATTTAGTCCCTCCCCCATTCCTTTTTGAGGAAATTAAGACCCAGACTTACCTAAGGACACAGTACATAGATTCAGAGCCAGGACTGGAATCCAAGTATATTTTCTTCCCAGTTCTTTTCTTCTTTCAACAATGATTCCCATTCAAAGATCACAGTTAGAAAGTCAGCCTGGAGTAGGAGCAGAAGCCCGCAGTATACCTGACCAGAGAGACCAGAAATAGTTAAATGTGGAGAGTGGGGAGTAGGTGAGGTTGCCCTGGAGAGGAGGCAGGCTCTTTCATCACCTAATGTTGGCACAACTCATGAAACCGCGCTCGAGGGCCTTAGGAGTGTTCCTTTTTTTCCCCGTATTTCTTCCTTAGATGGAATTCTTTCTAAAATATTTGTCTCAAGAGGAACTTGATTATTTCCTGAAGCATCTCCGTACTTTACATCTCTAGCTTTCCACCATCACTACATTCCTAAGCCCACTCTAAGTGCCCTTGGTCGGAACAACAAACACCTTCTAGTGAGCACTATCGGGTTGTCACTGCCCTGGTTACATGGTTCTAATTGCATAAGCCTGGCCTTGGACATGACTTCTGGTCGTACTCTCCCTCAGTTGCTTCCACAAGTCTACTCTGCTATCACAATTTCAGTAAGTGGAAGTCACCAAGGCAAATAGGTATACATGACACTGGAAAAGTCCTTGCCACTCACTCATGTTTTCTTTCTTATGCTGTCATAAATTGAATATCCTTTTCTCACTTGTCCCGTAAATCACAGCATTACTGAGCACACGTCCCAAGCACCACAAGAAGCATTTTACAACCCGTTAGCTCAGTAAGAATTAACCTCACAAGAGATGCTTGGGCATGAAAACGGGTCTTCAGTGAATGCCGACCTTTCCTGAGAGGATCAAAGGAAGGACAGATAAGAAATTCAACACTCCTAGGTTGTGTGACCACCTGTCCCATGTTGCCCTGTGTTAGAAGCAGGACTTCCAGTGCTCAAACCAGGATGAGCCGGTCACCTGGCTGTCAGGAATAGCAGAGGTTGCCCCTGGATATTAGTTAATTTTGGACATGTTATCCTTGTCAAGATTCAAGATGGCACTCCAAGACACAGATTAAAAAATTTTTTTTCTCATAAATTCTACTTTATGGAAAAAAAAAGAAAAACCTATGCATGAAAGGAGAGTGTCATTTATTAGAAAAGAAATTAACATGGAGTTGAGACTCCTCCGGGACAGACTTGGACTTCCATCCACATCCTCCTACATACTAGTTAGGTGAACTTGGGCAAGTTGTATCTAATCTTCAGTCTTTTTATAAATGAGGATAATAGTAGCTACCTCATTGGGTTGTTACGAAGATTACAGGGTAATGAAGCGTGCGAAGCTCACAGCAGTGCCTGGCACACTGTAAACAAACGTCAGCCATTGTAATTCGGGCGGAGTTTGGAAAGGCCAGCCTCGATACCTACCAAACCTTTGTGCCTGACTTACTCTTAACTAGACTCCCAGGAATCTTCCCCAAAGCCGTATTTCCTTTCTGCGTACCTGTTTTTTTTTTTAAACTACAAAACTCTTGCTTGATGCAACAAAGCCTTTCTAAAGAAAATAAAACTTGAATGTCCTTTCTTCTCCATTCCCTTGGAAAAATAACTTTTATTAAACATTACTGCACAACAAACACTGTATGAAGCATTTTTCAACTCATTGGTTCACCTACCGTAATTCCCAGAGTCAACCCTACCGGTGATCCCACACACTATTATTTCTTTTGAAAGATGACGATCCTCGCCATATTGTAACCTAGGGTGACCAGGTCCGTGCAGTTCTGAGCTCGCTCTCCCTCTAACGCATCAGAAACCCTGTGGGGTAACTGAACAACTGTACTTTGGGAGGGAAGAAGGGCAAGGCTCAAGAAACTTCCAGAAGCGACCCAAGTTAGGTCCTGTAAGATGAGCAGGCATTCACCAGACTAGAAAGGGGGAAGCATCCCAAACGGAAAGAACGAGAAATGCAAAGCGCGAGAGGTCAAACCTGCAAATCCCTTCACCTTTAAAAAATTTTTTGAAGGTGGGGGTGGGGATTCAAGTGTGGACTTGGGACGGGCCAGAGGCCCTTGGCTGTGCGCACAATTCACTCGCCTCTGTCCCGGGCCGTTCTTTCTTCCCGCCCCTTTGCTTCCCAGCACCCTACTTTCCCGGTCTCCCCCACCCCCACCCCGCGGGAAAAAAGCCATGGAGGCGTTCCCAAGTGGAAGCTGGCAGGTGCCCTGGGGGAGGAAGTGCGTGTGCGCTGGGGGTGAGAATCCCGGAGAGGGAGACCACAGCGGGAAAGTGGGACTCCACGTCACACCCACGTGTATTCGTCTTTCCGTCACACTAACTTCCACCCCCGACTCTGTTCTTCCTGGGCCTCACCTCCCCAGCCACGCCACCTCCTGAGACCATTACCAACCACCGCGCCTGCGCCGGCGCAGACCCCACACCCAGAGAGGCGGGCCTGAGTCTGGGAGGCGCGGTGGAAATCGGCGACCGGGCCTCGGTTCAACAGTAGGAAAGCGTGCGGAAGCCACGTGTCCACAAGGCGCCCAATCACGTTTTCTATTCCGAAATCCCTC